>NW_011502226.1:0-23878 GCF_000495115.2 Populus euphratica
CCTTCAAGCCAAGTTTGCATCTTTAGCTAGAAAAGTTGAGGCACTAGAATTGAAAAGGATTGGTCAATTAAAATCTATTGAAAACATTGTGTGTCAAATATGTGAAACAAATGAACACTCAACCTATAATTGTCCGACCTTGCCTTCTTTTAAGGAATGTCTCCATGAACAAGCCCATGCTTTAAATAGTTTCCAAAGGGCCAACCACAACCCATACTCACAAACATACAACCCTAGTTGGAGAAATCACCCAAATTTTAGTTGGAAGAGTGAGAGCAACAATGCACAAACTTCACAACCACCATTTCAAGCACACCATAATTTCCAAAATTCTCATGGATATGTACCTCTTTATGCTCCACCTCCTAGAAGAAATCTTGAGGAAACATTCTATGCATTCATTGAAAAGTAAGAGACAATCAATACTCAACTTGCTCAAAATATGACAGATTTTAAAAATACTTTTGCAAAATTAACATCTGCTCTCAGTTTCCAAGAGAAAGGTAAGTTTCCATCTCAACCACAATAAAATCCCAAGGGGCAATACAATGCAACTGCAAGTAGTTCCGGAAGCCAACACATGGATCAAGTCAAATCAGTCATTGCTCTTCGTAGTGGCAAGGTTATTGAAAAACCCTCTCTTGAACCTTATAAGAAAGATGATGAGTCAATCTTTGAGGGTAAGGAAGGGGTTGAATCTGAAAATTGCAAAAAAAAGACTGATTTTTCACCAACACTTCCATTTCCTCATTGCAAAGAAACGACTGATTCACCGCCAGCACTTCCATTTCCTCAAGCCATGACCAAACAAAGGAAAGTCAATCACAACTCTGAAATTTTTGAAACTTTCAAACAGGCAAGGATCAATATACCTATGTTGGATGCTATTAAACAGGTTCCTTCCTATGCTAAATTTGTGAAAGATCTATGCACTGTGAAGAGGAAACTGAATGTGAAAAAGAAAGCCTTTTTAATTGAACAAGTAAGTGTTATTCTTCAGAACAATAATGCTTTGAAATATAAAGACCCTAGTTGTCCTACAATTTCTTGCTTTATTGGAGATCAAAAAATTGAAAGAGCCTTACTTGATCTCGGTGCTAGTGTGAATTTACTTCCATATTTAGTTTTTCAAAGTCTCAATCTAGGTGAGTTAAAACCAACTTCTATAACTCTTTTACTTGCCGATAGATCTATAAAAGTGCCTAGAGGAATAATTGAAGATGTGTTAGTACAAGTTGATAAATTCATTTATCGTGTGGATTTTGTTATCTTGGACACAGAACCTGTTGAAGCATGTAATTCATTTCCTGTTATTTTAGGACGTCTGTTTCTTGCAACTTCTAACGCATTGATTAATTATAGGAATGGACTGATGAAGCTATCATTTGGAAACATGACATTGAAGATAAATATTTTCAACATTTGCAAGCAACCTGGAGATGATAAGATTTACAAGAAGTAGATCATATTGACAAATTAGTTTATGATCAACTTGAATCTACTTTAAGTAAAAATGAGTTGGAGCAATCTGAAGATTTGCAAATGATTTATTCTGAGGAAGAAATCACTGATGAAAAATGCACCGAAAATGTTGATGCGAATCTTTTGTCAACAATGACAATAAATTCGACATCTAACATCACCCCAATGCCTTGGTATGATAAAAATATCAATTTTCTTGCTTTAGGAGATTTGCTAGCTGATTGGAGCACCCAAGACAAAGAAAATTTTTTGAACGAAGTTAAGAACTTTTACTGGGATGACCCTAACTTATTCAAATATTATCCTGATCAAATATTTCAAAGATTCATTCCCGACAATGAGGTAAGTAGTGTCATTAAACTTTATCATTCTGAAGCATGTGGAAGTTATTTCTCATCAAAAAATACAGCTACAAAAATCTTTCAAAATAGATTTTATTGGCCCACCATGTTCAAGGACACACATGCATTCTGCAAAACTTGTGAAAATTGTCAAAAAGTTGATACTGATCAAAAAGTTTTATTTTATAATTCTCAACTCTATTCATTCCCTAGAGAGCTAAGATCAAGATGGAACAATCCTTATGGGGCTTGTGATATTGAGAATTCAATGAATGACAATGTTTTTAAGGAAAATGGACATCGTTTGAAAGCTTACTTTGATCATTTTCCTAGTGAAAATGAATCAACTAGTTTGAATGATCTTATGGATAAAGGTTGATTATTTTGTTTTTCTTACATTGGTTTTGTGTTTCTTTTTGAGTGATTTTTGCTAGTTTCTCTCACCCCGGTCAAATGGCGGATAACAGTACTCCGTGACTTAAGTCGGTTCATTTAGTTTCCCATAATAACTGATATCTGTGTATATATTTGTGCAATTCTTTGAATCTCTCTTCCAATTCTCATTTGAAAATGGACACTAATCTTGAAAAATTAAAAAAGTATTTTCCCGCTTTGCCTCAAAATGCGATTACAAAAATTTACTGTGCTAGATGTGCAAGATTGAGATTGTTAATGAATCATGGAATTCCTGAAGATATTCGCTGGTTGATTGAAGTAGAGATCTGATTATCAGGTGAGTCCTCTAACTCCTTCATTTCATACATGCCTATAAAAGGAGGCATTTTCCATGCATTTAGGCATCTTGGTCTCCAGATCAAGATCATGCTTTTTCTTTCTCTCTTTGTATTTTTTGTAATGTTTATGCTTTGCTTTCATTAATATTAAGTTTATGCCTTTCATTTCCTTTCATTTACTTAGTTAACTTTTATCTTATTTATGATCTTATTTTGTTTATTTATTTTTCTTTCTTTCATTATGTCTAGCTAAGTTTATTATGTCAAGGTGAAAAGGTTACACTACTGGTTTAAGAATAAGTATAGTGTAAACTTAATATGGACTTTAATGTTTGATACTAACATGTCTTATATTTGTTATCTTGTTCACTCTTTAATACTTTGCTTGTTAAATGACTAATCTTGATTTATGTTGTATAATACTCGGTACAAAAAATGCTTAGCACTTTCATAGTTCATACTGTATGGTATAACCGACACCTAAGCTATGAAAGGAACTTGATTTGTTGTTAACATAAGTTATAATCATGAATGTTTGACGAGATTTACAAGTATTAGCATTAATCGAATAAGATGACTAATGTAATCATCTTAATAATCTATAATCTAATTGGAACCTCCTTTGTGTGTGGTTTCCAATTGACTAATTAGAGTTTATACTATACTTGTTTGACATACCATTGGTGAATCCTCTAACCTTGACATTTATTGTTATCGTTGTTAAATCTTTACGTTAATATTCCATCTCAAAGTTCTCATCATCTTCTTTATTATTATTATTGTTGTTGTTGTTGTTGTTGTCTTATTGTTATTTATAATTTGTAGAATTAACCTCTCTATGGTTCGACCCCGATCTTGCTGAGTTATTTATTACTTCGACACTCCTGCACTTGGGAGAAGACAACAATCTTTTAGTCGTGTCATTGGGATTATTATCTTTTTTTTTTCTTTTTTTTCTTTTTTATTAATATACATGTAACTTTAAAACATAATGTATCTTTAACCCATGTAACGAGCTTTTAGCTAATTACTCTCAAACCAATTGGTCTTAAGGTATTAGGTGTTGAGACATCCCTTCGAGCTTAATAACTCGGATCACAGATACTGATACATAAATAGTGTAATTTTTTATTCCCTTAAGGTTTTCTCCTCAACCCATGTAACAACCGTTGGGCCAATAGCTTCCAAGTCAGTTGACTTTAGGGTATTAGGTGTTAAAACACTTATTTGGGCTTAATTGCTTCGATTAAGGAGGCTACAAAACCAAACTTATCTACATTTTTATTATCATTATTTTTTTAGTTTTTTTTATTTGCAATTTATAACCTACGTTTTCCCTTAGTTTTTACCTTTAACAAAAAAATATAAATAATATAATAATCCAATGTGCAACCCACAACCATATGTTAAAGTATGTGTGTGAAAATAAAGATTTAAGAATACTTGTTCAATGAACATATGAGCAGAATTAAGTGATAACAATGCGAGAGTTTATAAACCTGAATATTTCAAGAAGTATTTTGATAGACCTTGTTATGAATATTGCCAATGACTATTGAAAAATGTTAACCAAGATGCATCTCAAGAGTCAATAAAATTCCTTCTTATTCTGTCATCTTAGTAACAACAATTTGCAAATGGTTTATGAAAAAGAAAAAACATTTAGTTTTTTTTTTGTAATATCAACTACTACCCTCTCCCCCCAACAATAATGAGACATTGCCCTCAATGTTCTAAGGTAGAAAGATAAAGTATAGAAGACATCACTTGAAACACCGAACACTAACAAACCTGAAACATACTTAAATAAATATAAGAAATAACAAAATAAAATAACATGCTATTAAGAAAACTAAAAGACATAAGGATCCACAAACAAAGGCTCAAATCCAATCTAAACTTTTTTCGGCTTTCCTTAGTTGACCAATTTATGCAACTCATGGAGGGATCGATTACAGGAGTGAAAAATTATAGTTAGTCAATCAATTATTCAATAGTAGTAGCATAGATTATGATTTGTCGTGCTAAAGATTTTAAAAATTCCTGTTCCACAGCATGATCAAGAAAAGACAATAATTTATCATAAAAACATTAACATTTAACAGACCTATAGGTTTATGGTGAATGTATAGTTGGGTCCAAGAGGTGATATGAAAGATCTCTTTCAATGTGCCAAGACATTATGGACACTTGTAGTTTTTCTCTAATTGTTTTTCCAACGATGCTCCTTTATGCTAAAACTTAGAGGACAACCCCCATAACTTGATGACTGTTTCCTAAAAATGCAACTATTGACCCCCCCCCCCCCCCAATTAATCCAAGGTTATCTCCCCTATATACTAAATGAACCTTTCTCTTAGTTAGTACTTGACCAACATGATTTGTTGATTTTAAAAACTCTACTTCCTTTCCACAACTAGATCCACCAAAAACATAAATGTTTTTTATGTGATGACTTGACGAACCTGTCATTTCTACACATTTCTGTATCTATTAAATGTATGGGTTGAGTAAAAATAAAGGGAAAGAAGAGAAGATTTTATAGATGAGAACTTGAAAATATAATCATACCACCTATAATAGGCTAGCTAGAGTCTCATACTCTCTCTCTCTCTCTCTCTTTATTTAATTATTTTATTTTTTTAATTTGTTTTGAAAAGGCATATATATGTACAGGTAGTTATGATTGTGGCTCACACCTTCCCTTTGTTTTAATCCAAAAACAACTTAAACGCCTTTTATGGGTCAGGGATAAGCTTCCTATCTAGTTTTCTTAAAATCTGGCAAACATGTCTTTTTTAGTCAAATTCTCAAGACTATATCGAGCATGTTCTTTACGGAATAGTAATCATAAATCATGAATTGCACGATGCACATCTCCACTAGGATGCGTCTCAAGAGTTAATAGCAGATTATCTAAAGAATCCTTACTCAGGTCATCCTTAATAAATTGTATTTTATTTATATGGTTTATAGATATCATTCCTAAAGAAGGACATTGTGCATTACAAATCCATCTAGCACATCGATGATAGACTTTCTATCCTTTTGCACGACGTTTCTTTGCAAAAATACTTTTTCTTGTTCCAGGCATGTGTGAAATGAAGGAATTAGAGGACTCACTTGATAATCAGACTTTTGCTTCAATCAACCAGCGAATATCTTTAGGAATTCCATGATGCATTAACAATCTCAATCTTGCACATCTAGCACAATACATTTTTGTAATCGTATTCTGAGGCAGAGTAGGAAAATACTTTTTTAACTTTTCAAGAGTGGTGTCCATTTTCAAATGAGAATTGGAGGAGAGATTCAAAAAAGGGAGAAAGAGCAAAGAATTGTACAAATATATACACAGATATTAGTTATTATGGAAAACTGAATAAACTGACTTAATTAACGGAGTACCATTATCTGTCATTTGATCGGGGTAAGAGAAGATAGCAAAACAAAAATTAAAGAAAAAAGAAACACAAAAACAATGTGAGGAAAAAAAATCAATCTTTATATATAAGATCACCCAATTTAATAGAGTTATTTTCAATTGAAAAATTATAAGCAATTCGATAAGCCCAAAATGCATCATTAAGTCTTAAAGACCAATCTTTCCTATTAAGGTTCATTGTTTTCTCTAAGATCTGTTTGATCTCCCTATTAGCAAGCTTTACTTGTCCACTTGTCTAAGGGTGATCAGGGGTGGTAATTTTGTGGGTGATTCCATATTTCTTCATTAAAGACTCGAATGACTTATTGCAGAAATGTGTTCCTCCATCACATATCATTACTTGAAGGATTCCAAATCAACTCAAGATATTTTCTTTCAAAAACTTTATCACTATTTTGTGATCATTGTTTCAACTTGAAATTGCCTCTATCCATTTTGAAATATAATCTATTACGAAAATGGACCTGGAAATCTATACCTTAACATTCAAAGGTCTTAATGATAAGAATAGGATTTAAAGGCTCCATGTGATGTTTTGAAATAGATCCCAACTTTTGATAATTTTCACAAATCTTATAGAATGCATGTGAGTCCTTGAACATGGTGGGCCAGTAAAATCTACTTTGTAAGATTCTTGCAATTGTCTTTTTTGATGAGAAATGCCCCCCCATGCCTTAGAATGACAAAATTTGATCAGGATAATATTTAAATAAATAAAGGTCATCCTAATAAAAGTTCTTCACTTCATTCAAGAACTTTCTTTTATCTTAGGTACTCCAATGAGCTAGCAATTATCCTGAACAAGAAAATTGACAATAATAGCAAACCAAGGAAATGTTCAGACAAAAACTAAAGATTCATTAGGAAAGTAGTCATTGATTGGTGTGATGTCAGTTTTCAAATCTATTGTCAATCTTGACAAATGATCTGTGACGACATTTTCAGTACCTTTTGACACGATAAAAAGATTGTTGTCTTCTCCCAAGTGTAGGAGTGTCGAAGTAATAAATAACCCGGCAAGACCGGGGTCGAACCGCAGGGAGGTTAATTGTATAAATTATAAATAACAATAATACAACAACAATAATAATAACAACAACAACAACAATAACAACAACAACAACAACAACAATAATAACAACAACAACAACAACAATAATAACAATAACAATAATAATAATAATAATAATAATAATAATAGTAGTAGTAGTAATACTAATAATAATAGTAATATAATAATAATAATAATAATAATAAAGAAAAAGAAGGAGAAGAAGAAGAAGAAGATAAGAACTTTGAGATGGAATATTACTGTAACGATTAAACAATTATAATAACAAATGTCAAGGTTAGAGGTTCCACTAATGGTATGTCAAACAAGTATAGTATAAACTGTTATTATTCAATTGGAAACCACACACAAAGGAGGTTCCAATTAGATTATAGATTGTTAACATGATTACATTAGTCATCTTATTCAATTAATGCTAGTACTTGTAAATCTCGTCAAGCATTCATGATTATAACTTATGTTAACAACAAATCAAGTTCCTTTCATAGCTCAGGTGTCGGTTATACCATACAGGATAAACTATGAAAGTGCCAAGCATTTGTTGTACCAAGTGTTATACAATATAAATCAAGATTAGTCATTTAACAAGCAAAGTATTAAAGAGTGAACAAGATAACAAATACAAAACATGTTAGTATCAAACATTAAAGTCCATATTAAGTTTACACTATACTTATTCTTACACCATTAGTGTAACCTGTTCGCCTTGACATAATAAACTTAGCTAGACATAATGAAAGAAAGAAAAATAAATAAACAAAATAAGAGCATAAATAAGATAAGAGTTAACAAAGCAAAGGAAAAGAATTGAAAGACATAAACTTGATATTAATGAAAGCAAAGCATAAGCAATACAAAAAAATACAAAGAGAGAAAGGAAGAGCATGATTTTGATCTGGAAACCAAGATGCCTAAATGCATGGCAAATGCCTCCTTTTATAGGCCAAAATTGGGATCTATTGATTTGATGACTAATTGATGAGTGGGTAGCCAACTCTTGACTTGGTGACAATCCTTATCTTCTCTTGTCTGCCCAAAACGTCATTGATAACGTCAAAATTGGAGCCACTCAAAAACATGAAAGTTGTAGACAATTGTCTTAGCTGTCTTGTGTAAAAACTTCAGCTCATTTGGACTTCCATAACTCCAAATATGGCCAAAACTTCAGCTCTTTGTTGTTGCAATAATTTGGACTTGAAAATGGCCTTTTTAGATCTTGGACTCCATATGAAAGTTGTAGGCTTATGTCTTCCCTTTCCATCCATATAAAGTAGACCTAAATTTGAGATATATAGCTCCAGATATGACCTAATTACCAAACAGTATTCCGGTTTGGATTGCACCGACATCTCTTTTCTAATTTTGGTCATCTCTTTGCCCTTGCAATTTAAGTTCTTAAAGTCATCAATCAATCCTTTCATTTATGTGATAGGCCTGCATTTAAAATGAACATTTACCACAAATTAAAGGTATCTTATATTATTAGATATATTATTATAAAACATGTTTTAGTTAAGGAGTTATTGATACTTCAAGTGCAAAATGATGATATAAAACCATGATAAAAATGCACTTTTAAGTACTAATCACCTTTCTTGTCTTTGATTGTGATATCAAATTCTTGAATTAAAAAAATCCACTACACCAATCTAACCCTAGAATCTTTCTTAGAAAGAAGATATTTCAATTTTGCATTATGACTAAAAACAAAAACAAGTGAGCCAATAAGATAAGACCTGAATTTTTCACATGCAAATACTAGTGCAAGTAATTCTTTTTTAGTGGTGCTGTAATTCATTTGAGCAATATTTAAAGTTTTACTTGTATAGCAAATCACATAAGGTTTCATATCTTTTCTTTGTCCCAAAATAGTACCCACGGCATAATCACTAGCATCACGCATTATTTTAAAATGTAATGACCAATCAGGAGGTTGAATGACAGGAGCATAAGTGAGCAAGTTTTTAAGTTTAACAAAGGCTTCTTCACAGTGTTCAATCCATTTAACTATATTATTCTTTGTTAGAAGGTTACTTAAGGGCTTAAATAATACACTAAAATCTTTGATGAACCTTCTATAAAAACTAGCATGTCCTAAGAATGATCTAATATCAAATAGATTTTGGTGTTGGCAAGTTAGCAATTAACTCGATTTTAGATTTATCAACCTCAATTCCTTTTAATGAAACAATGTGACCAAGTATATTGTTGTTTGTTACCATAAAGTAACATTTTTTCCAATTTAGTACAAGATTCTTCTCCTCACACCTGCTCAAAAACTTTTGTAAGTTAGTCAAACAATCATCAAATGAATTGCCAAAAACAGAAAAATTATCCATAAAAATCTCATGAAAATATTCAACTATATCACTAAATATACTGAAAAAGCATCTTTGAAACGTGGCTGGTGCATTGCATAATCCAAAAGGCATCATTTGATATGCAAAAGTACCAAATAGACATGTGAAAGTAGTATTCTCTTGATCTTTCAATGCAATTTTAATTTGGTTGTAACTTGAATAGTCATCTAGGAAGCAATAAAATTCATAACCGACACCTCTTTCTAGGATTTGGTTCATAAAAGGTAAAGGAAAATGATCTTTTCTAGTCACTAAATTAAGTTTCCTATAATCAATTGACACGACCAAAAGATATCATCTTTTCCCAAATGTAGGAGTGTCGAAGTAATAAATAACTCGACAAGACCGGGGTCGAATCATAGGAAAGTTAAATGTATAAATTATAGATAACAATAATACAACAATAATAATAACAATAACAATAACAATAGTAACAATAATAACAATAATAATAATAGCAGCAACAACAGTAGTAATAGTAGTAGTAGTAGTAGTAATAGTAATAGTAATAGTAATAATAAAGAAGAAGAAGAAGAAGTTAATGAGAATTTTGATATGAAAGATTAACGTAAGGATTAAACAATGATAACAATAAATATCAAGGTTAGAGGATCCACTAATAGTATGTCAGACAAGTTTAGTATAAACTCTTATTATTCAATTAGAAACCACACACAAAGGAGGTTCCAATCAAATTATAAATTGTTAACATAATTACATTAGGTATCTTATTCGATTAATGTTAATACTTGAAAATCTTGTTAGGCAATCATGATTATAACTTATGTTAACAACAAATCAAGTTCTTTTTATAGCACAGATGTAGGTTATACCATACGGTTGAGCTATGAAAATGTCAAGTATTTGTTGTATCAAGTGTTATAAAATATAAATCTAGATTAACCATTTAAAAAGCAAAGTGTTAAAGAGTAAACAAGATAACAAATACAAAACATGTTAGCATCAAATATTAAGGTCCATGTTGAGTTTATATTATGTTTATTCTTACACCATTAGTATAACCTTTTTCACTTTGACATAATAAACTTAGCTGAATATAATGAAAAAAAGAAACATAAATAAAATAAAAATTAACTAAGTAAAGGAAAGAAAATGAAAGGCATAAACTTAATATTAAAGAAAGCAAAACTTCAGCAATACAAAGAGAGAAAGCAAGAGCATGATCTTGATCTAAAAATCAAGATGCCTAAATGCATGGCTAATACCTCCTTTTATAGGCCAAAATTGAAAAAATATTGATTTGATGACTAATTGATGAGTGGGTGATTGACTTGGTGATGATCCTTATCTTCTCTTTTCTACCTAAAACATCATTAATAACATCAGAATTGGAACCACTTGAAAACATCAAAGTTCTAGGAAATTATCTCAGCTTTCCAAGAAAAAAATAATTAAGGTCATTTGAACTTCTAAAACTCCAAATAATTAAGGTCAACTGAACAGTGTTTGAGATGCAAAACAAATTCAAACTTCTTTGTTGTTGCTACAATTTGGACTTGAAAATGACCTTTTTAAATCTTGGGCTCCAATAAAGTTGTAGGTCTATGTCTTACCTTTCCATCCATATAAAGTAGGCTTAAATCTGAGATCTACAGCTCTAGATATGACCCAATTACCAAACAGTGTTTCGGTTTGGACTACACCAGCATCTCCTTTCTATGTTTCGCCATCTTTTTGTCCTCTCAATTTGAGTTCTTAAACTCATCAATCAATCCTTTCATTTATGTAATAGGCCTACATTTAAAATGAATATTTACCACAAATTAAAGGTATCTTATATTATTAGATATGTTATTATAAAACATGTTTAAGGAGTTATTGATACTTTAAGTGCAAAATGATAATATAAAACCTTATTAAAAATACACTTTTAAGTACTAATCACACCCTCCTAACCAACTTATTACAAGTCCCTAGAAATCAAAGCGTTAAATAGAAAAATAATTTGCAAAATCCACTAAGTAAGGTATTCATCATTCAGCTTCCATTAATTTATTCAGGTAAACAAACTCTCATTAAATTTATATATTTGTTCAATACCTTTTAAACAAGATATTAATAAGGTGCTCAATATATGAACATATAGTTATGGGGCATTACTTGGAAGAAAACAAAATTTTTGTTATAATATTTAAGGTTAACTTCTTTGGGTTGAGATTTTTTTTCCTTTCTTTTTTTTTTTTTAAAAAATAGATATACACGTAACTTAAAATACAATGCATCTTTAACCCATATAACGAGCTTCCAGCTAATGACTCCCAAACTAGTTGATCTTAAAGCATTAGGTGTTGAGACACCTCGACACCCCTATGAGCTTAATAACTCGGATTGCACATACTGATATGCAAATAGTGCAATGTTTGATTCCCTTAAGCTTTTCTCCTCAACCCATGTAACAAGTGTTAGGTCAGTAGCTCCCAAGTCAGTTGACTTTAAGGTATTAGGTTAACAAACACCCATTCGAGCTTAATTGCTTAGGTTAGGGAGGCTACAAAACCAAAATTATCTATATTTTTATTATCATCATGTTTTTTTTTGCTCTTTTTTTTTCAAAGTATGTACTGCTTGACTGCTTTTTATGATCGGCTTGTTTTAACTCGCAAGTGCACGAGTATGCGATGTAGCAATTAACTTGGTAAGATCGAGGTCATATCCACAGAGAGCTAGATCTGGAAATTAAGCTAAGTAACAAAAAAAACTCAAGAGGAATTAAATTAACAATAACTTGGTTGAAAATAATTGATGGATTTGTTTTTAAAGATAAAAAAAAATGTAAATAGATTTTAAATGACAAGAAAAAGTAAGTCTTGGTCCAAATCAATTTTAATGGTGATGTATTGGTGATTTCTTCAACATATATAAGATAACTCAACCTAATATCAACGATGGTGATATTAGCTCGGAAGATATTACAATGAAGATTAGAAAGATGAAGATTGATTATTGCTTAAGAATGAACAAGTACTTTCATATTAAGTAAGACATTGAATCAAGCAATCTCTATACCAAAACTAAAGTTTGTGCATAAAAATTCAAGATTATAACATTACCTAAATGATTTCTAAAATTTCTTTACAATAATAAATCATTCATGAAGAAAATAAGAAGATAAACGTTAAGATTCATTCATATCCTAAAGAACTCACCTCAATCACCATTATCCTTGATTTGGATCCAAGAAAGAGTTTAGCCAACCATGATTATATATAAGAACACTTCAATAAACATGAAAGAACTTGAATCCAACTGAAATAATAAGTTTTACAAACTAAAGAACCGAAATCTATAAAGAAGAACACAATACAATTTCAGAAAAAATTCGGACACAAATCTGACTCTAACTTTGGACAGCAATTCGACCCTCTTAGAAGCTTTTTTTCGAGACGTCTATTAGAGACATATGTATAGGAAATTCTGTCACCTTTCCAGATCATTAAAAAACAGCGCATTTAGACACCTGAGTCAAAGTTATGGGTAAAACACCGAAAGGTGTTCTGAAAAATCAAATCAAGACAACTTTACAACTACTTTGGTGCACGTTTTTGTTCCTCATTTATGAGGTGTCTCCTTCTTCTTTTTGACCCAAAATAATGTTAAAATATCCCCTCCAGCTTTCCATCCATGTGCTTGCCTTCTTGGATCAATGGATTACCCAAAATAAATCAATTGTTATTTGTTGTGTGGACATGTAAGATCATGGATTGTGTTTGGGTTGATGTGAAGGTTGATTTGGGGTTGATTTAGGGCTAATTTTGGGCTGATTTTGGGCATCAAATAAGTATACAAATGTACTTATTATTTGGGCTAAGATTGACATTGAAACCTTGAGTGTTTAATGGTTGAAGTTTGCACACAACATAAGGCAAGTTTGGGCTTGAAATAAATCATATGATGTTCTTTTCTGAATTAATTCATTTAAGCTCCAAAAACCTATCGAAACATTAAAACAAACTTCATTACTAAAAAACACATCAATTATTATAAAAACAACCAAATAAAAACAATAAATACATATGTAAAATAAGAGACTTAATGACACTTTTGATGCACAATCATGTACCATCTCTTTTTCTTAGGTGTTACCTTTAACAAAAGAATATAAATAATATAATAATCCAATGTGCAACCCATAATCATATGTTAAAGAGTGTGTGTGAAAATTATGGTTTAAGAATACATGTTAAATAAGTATATAAGCAGAATTAAGTGATAACAATGCGAGAGTTTATAAACTTGAATATTTCAAGAAGTATTTTGATACACTTTGTTAAAAATGGTTACTAAGATGCATCTCAAGAGTCATTTTAACAAAAAAGCTCCTTTACTCTACCATCCTAGTAACAACAATTTTGCATATGCTTTATAAAATGGAAAGCATTTTTTTTTTATCAACTACTACCCTCTCCCCCCAACCAAAAAGAGACATTGTCCTTAATGTCCTAAAGTAGAAAGATAGAGTACAGAAGACATAACCTGAAATAACAAACACTGACAAACCTGAAACACACTTAAACAAATATAAAAAATAACAAAACATAATAATAAAACCAAAAGACACAAAGATTCACAAATGAAAGCTCAAATCCAATCTAAGCTTTTTACAGCTTTCCTTAGATGATCAATTTATGAGACTCAAGGAAGGATTAATTACAAGAATGAAAAATTATAGTTGGTCAATCAATTGCTTAACAGTAGCAGCAGAGATTATGATTTGTCGTGCCAAAGATGTTAGAAATTCTTATTCCACAGCATGATCCAGAAACGATAATAACTTATCATAATAACCATTAACATTTAACAGACCTAAGGGTTTATGGTGAATGCACAATTCGACCCAAGAAGAAATATGAAAGATCTCTTTTAATATGCCTAGACCACCTAGTAAGGTAGTGAAGGCATCGAAATGGTTAACCATTGCATTCATTCAAGCAAACATTGTAGAGACATGTAGTTCCTCTCAAGTTATTTTTTCAATAATGTCCCTTTGTGCAAAAGCTTCAGGGACGACCCTCAAAACTTGATGACACGACTAAAAGATTGTTATCTTCTCCCAATGCAGGAGTGTCGAAGTAATAAATAACTTAGCAAGACCGGGGTCAAACCACAAGAAGGTTAATTGTACAAATTATAAATAACAATAATACAACAACAATAACAACAACAACAACAACAACAATAGTAGTAGTAGTAGTAGTAGTAGTAGTAGTAGTAAAGAAAAAGAAGGAGAATAAGAAGAAGATGATAAGAACTTTGAGATGGAATATTAATGTAATGATTAAACAATGATAATAATAAATGTCAAGGTTAGAGGTTCCACTAATGATATGTCAAACAAATATAGTATAAACTCATATTATTCAATGGGAAACCACACACAAAGGAGGTTCCAATTAGATTATAAATTGTTAACATGATTACATTAGTCATCTTATTCAATTAATGCTACTACTTGTAAATCTCATCAAGTATTCATGATTATAAGTTATGTTAACAACAAATCAAGTTCCTTTCATAGCTTAGGTGTTGGTTATACCATACAGTATGGGCTATGAAAATGCCAAGCATTTGTTGTACCAAGTGTTATACAACATAAATCAAGATTAGTCATTTAACAAGCAAAGTATTAAAGAGTGAACAAGATAACAAATACAAAACATATTAGTATCAAACAGTAAAGTCCATATTAAGTTTACACTATACTTATTCTTACACCATTAGTGTAACCTTTTCACCTTAACATAATAAACTTAGCTAGACATAATTAAAGAAAGAAAAATAAATAAACAAAATAAGAACATAAATAAGATAAAAGTTAACTAAGTAAATAAAAGGAAATGAAAGGCATAAACTTGATATTAATGAAAGCAAAGCATAAACATTACAAAAAATACAAAGAGAGAAAGTAAGAGCTTGATCTTGATCTGGACACCAAGATGCCTAAATGCATAGCAAATGCCTCCTTTTATAGGCCAAAATTGGGAACTATTGATTGATGACTAATTGATGAATAGGTGGTCAACTCTTGACTTGGTGATAATCCTTATCTTCTCTTGTCTGCCCAAAACATCATTGATAATATCAAAATTGGAGCCACTTGAAAACATGAAAGTTGTAGGAAATTGTCTCAGCTTTCTTGTGTAAAACATTAAGCTTATTTAGACTTTTAGAATTCCAGATATGGATCAAACACTAAATAGTGCTCGGGTTGGAAGACAGATTCGAGCTTCTTTGTTGTTGCTACAATTTAGACTTGAAAATGACCTTTTTAGATCTTGGGCTCCATATGAAAGTTGTAGGCCTATGTCTTACCTTTCCATCCATATAAAGTAGACCTAAATCTGAGATCTACAGCTCCAAATATGACCCAATTATCAAACAATGTTCCGGTTTGGATTGCACCGACATCTCTTTTCTAAGTTTGGCCATCTCTTTGTCTTTTCAATTTTAGTTCTTAAATTCATCAATCAATCCTTTCATTTATGTGATAGGCATGCATTTAAAATAAACATTTACCATAAATTAAAGGTATTTTATATTATTAGATACGTTATTATAAAACTTGTTTTAGTTAAGGAGTTATTGATACTTCAAGTGCAAAATGATGATATAAAACCTTGATAAAAATGCACTTTTAAGTACTAATCACACCCCCCAACCAGCTTATTACTAGTCTATAATAATCAAAGCGTTAAAATAGAAAAACTATTTATAAATTCCACAAAGCAAGGTATTCATCATTCAACTTCCATTAATCTATCCAGATAAACAAACTCTCATTAAATTTATATATCTACTCAATACCTCTTAAATAAGATATTAATAAACCTTTGTTTTGTGCTCAATATATCAACACATAATTATGGGGCTTTTCTTGGAAGAAAACAAAATTTTTGTTCTAATTTTTAACGTTAACTTCCTTGGGTTGGGATATATATATACATGTAACTTAAAACACAATGCATCTTTAACTCATACAACGAGCTTTCGGCTAATGACTCCCAAACCAGTTGGTCTTAGGGCATTAAGTGTTCAGACACCCCTACGAGCTTAGTAACTCGGGTCGCAGATACTGATACATAGATAGTGCAATGTTTGATTCCCTTAAACTTTTCTTCTCAACCCATGTACCAAGCGTTGGGCCAATAGCTCCCAAGTCAGTTGACTTTAGGGTATTAGACGTTAAAACACCCCTTCGGGCTTAATTGCTTAGGTTAGGAAGGCTACAAAACCGAACTTATCTACATTTTTATTATCATCATTTTTTTTGCTCTTTTTTTTTGTTTTTGTTTTTGTTTTTGTTTTTGTTTTTGTTTTTCAAATTATATACTATCCCTTTCCCGTAGTTGTTACCTTTAACAAAAGAACATAAATAATGTAATAATCCAATGTGCAACCCACAATCATATGTTAAAGTGTGTGTGTGAAAATTAAGGTTTAAGAATACATGTTAAATCAGTATATGAGTAGAATTAAGTGATAATAATGTAAGAGTTTGTAAACCTGAATATTTCAAGAAGTATTATGATAAACCTTATTAAGAATGGTTACTAAGATGGGTCTCAAAAGTCACTTTAACAAAAAAGTTTATTTACTCTGCCATCCTAGTAACAACAATTTTGCATATGCTTTATGAAATGGAAAGCATTTTTTTTTTATCAACTACTACCCTCTCCCCCCAACCAAAAGAAGACATTGTCCTTAATGTCCTTGACACGATCAAAGAGTTGATGTCTTATCCCAAGTGTAGGAGTGTCAAAGTAAAATAACCCGGCAAGACCGGGGTCGAACCACAGGGAGGTGAATTATATAAATTACAAATAAAGAAAAAGATTTGAAGAGAATAATAACAGAAAAAGAGTTGAAGAAAGTTTTGGGATGTGATATTGATGTAAGGATTAAACAAGAACAAAACATATGTCAAGGTTATAGGATTCACTAATGGTATTTCAAATAAATATAATATAAACTCTTTTTATTACTCAACTAGAAACCACACACAAAGGAGGTTCTAATCGGATGATTTCTCATTATTAGCTCGTTATAAATTACTAACATGATCATATTAATTATCTTATCTAAGTAATACCATACTTATAAATATCATCAAGCATTCATGTTGCTAGTTTATGTTAACAACAAATCAAATTCCTATCATAATAACGATGTCGGCCGAAAACTATGAAGGATCAAGCATTTGATGTACCAAATATTATACAACACAAATCTAAATTAACCATTTAATAAGCAAGGTATTAAGAATTAGTAAGATAAAAAGATAAAACATGTTAATAACAATCTTTCTTGGATATAAACATTTAAAGCTCATGTTGAATTTATATTATACCTATTCTAACACCATTAGAGAAACCTTTTCACCTTGACATAATTAACTTAGCTAAACATTAAAAAGGAGAAAAACATAAATAAGCAATATAAGAACATAAACATAATATAAGCTAACTAAGTATAGGAAAGGAAATGAAAGAGCATAAACAAGAGATTACTATAGCATGAAAGAAAACTTGAACATTACAAAGATGTAGAGAGAAAGCAAGAAGATAACTTTGATCTGAAAATTAATATAACTAAATACATGGACAATGCCTGCTTTTATAGGCTAAGTTTCAGAACTATTGATTGATTGAAGAATTGGTGGGCATCCATTGATTTGGTGGCTGGTTTTTGACATTAATGGCTACTGGTTTTTAGATATTGTGGGCTGATTTTTGATATTGTTGGCTGGCCAAAACGTCATTGCTCACATTATAATTATAGCCAACTGAATTATGGAAGTTTTGGGCAATTGTCTCATCTTTCCATAAAAAAAAACTAGAGCTCATTTGGTCTTCTAGAACTAAAGATATGAGCCAAAAACCAAATAGTGTTTGAGCTGCAGGACAACTTCCGACGTCTTCGTTGTTGCTAAGATTTGAGCTTGAAAATGGCAGAACGGAGTCTTTGAGTCCATATGAAAGTTGTAGGTCTATGTCTTACCTTTCCATCGATATAAAATGGACCTAAATCTGATATCTACAGATCCAGATATGATCAAATTACGGAACGGTGTTCGAGTTTGGAATGCACCAGCAACACTTTGCTAAGTTTGGCCTTCTTTTTATTCTTTCAATTTCAATCCTTAAACTCATCAATCAATCCTTTTATTTATGTGATAGACCTGCATTTAGGATGAACATTTACCATGAATTAAAGGTATATTATATTTTTAGACTTGTTAATATAAAACATGCTTTTGTTAGGGAATTTAATGATACTTTAGGTGCAATATGATGACATAAATCCTTAATGAGAATGCACTTTTAAGTACTAATCACACTCCCCAACCAACTTATTACTAGTCCCTAGTAATCAAAATATTAAAATATAAAACTAATTTGCAAATACCACAAAGCAAGGCATTCATCATTTAACTTCTATTAATCTATCCAGATAAACAAACTCTGATTAAATTTATATATCTGCTTAATACCTCTTAAACAAGATATTAGTAAACCTTCTTTTGGTGCTCAATAAATCAAAACATAGCTATGGAGCTTTTCATGGAAGAAAACAAAATTTTTGTTCTAATGTTTAAGGTTAACTTCCTTGGGTTGGGATTGTTATCTTTTTTTTTTTTTTTGAAAGCAAGAATTTATAGCACAATGTATCCTGAACCCATGTAACGAGCTTTCGGCTAATGACTCCCAAACCAGTTGGTCTTAGGGCATCAGATGTTGAGACACCCCTACGAGCTTAGTAACTCGGGTTGCAAATACTGATATGTAGATAGTGCAGTGTTTGATTCCCTTAAGCTTTCTCCTCAACCCATATAACAAGCACTGGGCCAATAACTCCCAAGTCAGTTGACTTTAGGGTACTAGGTGTTCAAACACCCCTTCTGGCTTATTTGCTTAAGTCAAGGAGGCTACGAAACCAAACTTATCTACTTTGTTTTTTTTTATTATTCTTTTTTTCTTTTTGTTTTTTTTTGTTTTTTTTTTGCATAGTATATATTATCCCTTTCCCTTAATTGTTACCTTTAACAAAAAAACACAAATAATGTAATAATCCAATGTGCAACCCACAATCATATGTTCGAGTGTGTGTGTGAAAATGAAGGTTTAGAAATACTTGTTAGATGAGCATATAAACAGAATCTAGAGATAACAATTCAAGAGTTTGTAAACCTGAATATTTCAAGAAGTATCATAATAGACCTTGTTAAGAATGTTTACTAAGATGCGTCTCAAGAGTCACTAAAGTTACTCTGTTACTCTGCCATCCTAGTAACAATAGTTTTGCAAATGGTTTAAATAATAGAAAATAAAGTTACTTAATAATAATTTTTTTTTTAATATCAACTACTACCCTCTCCCCCCAACCAAAACGAGACATTGTCCTCAATGTTCTAAACAAAAAGATAGAGTGTAGAAGATATCACCTGAAACAACGACTATTGACAAACCTGAAACACACCAAAACAAATATAAGAAACAACAAAACACAAATATTATACTATTAATAAAACCAAAAGACACAATTTTTCACAAACTAAGGCTCAAATCCAATTTAAGCTTTTTACGGCGTTTCATGTTTGACCAATTGAGTTGACTCATGGAGGGATCAATTACAGGGATGAAAGATTGTAGTTGGTCAATCAATTGTTCAGCAGTAGCAGCAAAGATTATGATTTGTCGTGCCAAAGATGTTAGAAACTCCTGTTCCACAGCTTGATCAAGAAAAGACAACAAATTATTATAAAAACCATTAACATTTAACAAACCTATAGGTTTATGGTGAATGTGCAGTTGGGCCCAAGAGAAAATATGAAAGATCTCTTCCAATGTACCTAGACCACCTGGTAAGGCAATGAAGGCATCAGCATGGTTAAACATTGTATTCATTCTATCAGACATGGTGGAGACCTGTAATTCCTCTCCAATTATTTTTCCAATGATGTCCCCTTCGGCTAAAGCGTTAGGGACAACCCCCAAAACTTGACTGCCTCCTACAAATGCAGCTATTGAAACACTCCCCATTAACCCAAGGCTGCCTCCTCCATACACTAAATGAATCTTTCTCTCAGCTAGTACCCGACCAAGATGATTTGCTGATTCTAAAAACTCCTTTTCTTTCCCAGGACTAGATCCACAAAAAACACAAATATTTTTTATTTTAGGAACAGAGGAACTTGCCATTTCGACACACTTCTACATATGCTGAATGAATGGGTTGAGTAGAAATGATGGAAAGGAAAAGAAGATTTTATAGATGAGAAATTGAAAATACAAAGCATACCACCTATATGTAGGCTAGCTGAAGTCTCACTCTCTCTCTCTCTGTCTTTTTTATTTATTTATTTATTTATTATTATTATTATTACTTTATTATTATTATTATTATATATATAAAAACAAATATGTATGTACAAGCAGTTGTGATTGTGCCTCACAGCTTTCCCTTGGTTTTACGTCTAAGAATGGCTTAAACGCCCTCTATAGGTCGGGGATAGGCTTCCCATCTAGTTTTCTTAAAAACTGGCAAATAGGGTCTTTTTTAGTCAGATTCCCAAGACTAAGTCGATCATGTTCTTTATGAAAATGAGGCCATAAATCATGAATTGCACGATGCACATCTCCACTAGGATGCGTCTCAAGAGTTAATAGAAGATTATCTAATGACTCCTTACTCGGGCCATCCTTAATGAATTATATTTTATCTTCACGGTTTATAGATACCATTCCTAAACAACGACATTTTGCATTACAAGTCCATGTCGCACATCGGTAACAAACTTTTAGTCGTTTTGCACAACGTTTCTTTGCAAAAGTGCTTTTACCTGTCCCAGGCATGTATGAAATAAAAGAGTTGGAAGACTCACCTGATAATCGGATCTTTGCTTCAATTATCCAGCGAATATCTTCAGGAATTCCATGGTTTAGTAACATCCTCAATCTTTCACACCTAGCATGGTAAATTTTTGTAATCGCATTCTGAGGCAGAGCAGGAAAATACTTTTTCAATTTTTCAAGAGTGGTGTCCATTTTTGTTTTTTTTTTTTTTTGGTTTTTAAAGAGAAGTGGAGAAGAGATGTAAAGAAAAGAGAAGGAACAAGGAATTAAACAAATATATACAAAGATATCAATTATCATGGGAAACTGAAAGAACCGACTTAAGAGTCACGGAGTACCGTTATCCGCCATTTGACCGGGGTTGGAGAAAGACTAGCAAAACAAAAGTCACACCAAAAAGAAACACAAAAAAATATGAGAAAAACAAAATAATCAACCTTCATATACAAGATCATTCAAACCAATGGATTCATTTTCACTAGGAAAATTATCAAAGTAAGCTTTCAAACGATGTCCATTGACCTTGAAAACATTATCATTCTTTGGATTCTCAATATCAAAGGCCCCATAAGGATATACATGTTTCACAACAAATGGACCGCTCCATCTTGATCTTAGATTTTCGGGAAATAAATAGAGTCGAGAATTATAAAGCAAAACTTTTTGACCAATATCAAATGTTTTTCTCAAGATTCTTTTATCATGAAAGTCTTTGATTCTTGCTTTATGAATTTTTGAATTCTCATATGCATCATTTCTTATTTCTTCAAGCTCATTTATTTGTAACTTACACAGCTGACTCGCATCATCCAGGTTTGAATTAAAAGCTTTAATAGCCCAATAAGCTTTGTATTCAAGTTCCACAGGCAAATGACAAGGTTTTCCATAAACCAACCTATAAGGTGACATACCTAATGATGTTTTAAAAGCAGTTCGATAGGCCCAAAGTGCATCATTAAGTCTTAAAGACCAGTCCTTTTGATTAGGGTTCACTGTTTTTTCCAAGATTTGTTTGATCTCCCTATTAGCAAGTTCTACTTGTCCATTTGTCTGGGGGTGATAAGGGGTGGCAACTTTGTGTGTGATTCCATATTTTTTCATTAAAGACTCAAATGGCTTGTTACAAAAATGTGTTCCACCATCACTTATCATGGCCCGAGGGATTCCAAATCAACTCAAAATGTTTTCTTTCAAAAACTTAATGACTGTTTTATTATCGTTGTTACGACTTGGAATTGCTTCTATCCATTTTGAAACATAGTCTACTACGACTAATATGTACACAAAACCAAATGATGGAGGAAATGGACCCATAAAATCTATACCCCAACAGTCAAAGATTTCAATGACAAGAATAGTACTTAAAGGCATCATGTGATGTTTTGAAAGAGATTCTAACTTTTGACAATTTTCACAAGATTTGCAAAATGCATGCGTGTCCTTGAACATGGTGGGCCAATAAAATCCACATTGTAAGATTTTTGCAGCTGTCTTTTTTGAAGAAAAATGACCCCCACATGCCTCAGAATGACAAAATTTAATGACATTACTTACCTCATTGTCGGGAATGCATCTTTGAAATATTTGATCAGGACAATATTTGAATAAATAAGGGTCATCCCAATAAAAGTTCTTTACTTCGTTCAAGAACTTTCTTTTGTCTTGGGTGCCCCAATACGCTGGAAAATGTCCTGAAATAAGAAAATTAACAATATTAGTAAACCAAGGCATTGTAGTGACAGAAAGTAAAGATTCATCAGGAAAGTAGTCATCGATTGATGTGATGTCAAATTTCGAATCAGTTGCCAATCTTGACAAATGATCCGCGACAACATTTTCAGTGCCTTTCTTATCCTTGATTGTGATATCAAATTCTTGAAGTAACAAAATCCACCGCACCAATCTAGCTTTAGAATCCTTCTTAGAAAGAAGATATTTCAACGCTGCATGATCGCTAAAAACAATAACAGGTGAGCCAATAAGATAAGATCTGAATTTTTCACATGCAAATACTACAGCAAGTAATTCCTTTTCAGTGGTTGTGTAATTTATTTGAGCACTATTTAAAGTTTTACTTGCATAGTAAATCACATAGGGTTTCTTATCTTTTCTTTGTCCTAAAACAGCACCCACGGCATAATCACTAGCATCACACATTATTTCAAAAGGTAATGACCAATCAGGAGGTTGAATGACAGGAGTAGATGTAAGCAGGTTTTTAAGTTTAACAAAGGCTTCTTCACAATATTCAGTCCATTCAAAAACATTATCCTTTGTTAGAAGGTTACACAATGGCTTAGATATTACACTAAAATCTTTGATTAATGATTAGTACTTAAAAGTGCATTTTTATCATGGTTTTATATCATCATTTTGCACTTGAAGTATCAATAACTCCTTAACTAAAATATGTTTTATAATAATGTATCTAATAATATAAGATACCTATAATTTGTGGTAAATGTCTATTTTTAATGCAGGCCTATCACATAAATGAAAGGATTGATTGATGACTTGAAGAACTTAAATTGCAAGGATAAAGAGATGGCCAAACTTAGAAAAGAGATGTGGGTG
>NW_011502238.1:0-12292 GCF_000495115.2 Populus euphratica
ATTATTACTATTATTATTATTATTACTACTACTATTGTTATTATTCTTATTATTATTATTGTTATTACTATTATTATTATTGTTGTTGTTATTATTATTATTATTGTTGTATTATTGTATTTATAATTTGTACAATTAACCTCCCTGTGGTTCGACCCCGGTCTTGCCGGGTTATTTATTACTTCGACACTCCTGCTCTTGGGAGAAGACATCAATCTTTTAGTCGTGTCAATAAGATGCAAAGACATTCAAATGCATAAATGAGTGAGAGATGAAGAAATCAAATTGGATCTTTAATGAAAATGAAAACTCAATTACATCCTTGAAGGACTAAAATTGAATAAAATAGGAGTTTAAGGGTCCAGTTTTTTTAAAGAGATATAAGCCCTCGTTTTTTTTTTAACAAAGAGAAGCGACTTGGTTAGCAAGGACTTAAATCTAATCTTTGCAACTTTAATCAGATTCAATTAGAGGTGAAATTATAAAAAAATCAAATCTTAAGGGTCAATTAAAGGTGAAGTTGAAGAATTTTAAGACCAATGACCTCTCTGTAAAATATGCTCGAATATAGGGACTAAAATTGAATAAAATAAGGGTCAAATTGAAAAAATTAAAATTTTAAAGGGGCAATTAAGGATGTAATTGAAAACATCCAAGATTAGGGACTGTTGAAAAAGAGCTAAAATTAGAGTGTTCTTTGGAAACATCATGGGGGTGAAATTGAAATGATTCCTAAAAATCAGAATCAATTACGTGTTTAATTGAATAGATTCAAAAGATTAAGAGTTGAAATTAAAAAAAAAATTAAAACCTTAATTAACACATGATTATAAAAACGACATCATTTTATTTATATGAAATGGTGTGTTTGAGGCTTGGTTTGATGTTTAAAATTGTTTATTGGATTAAATGTCAATTTGAGATATATTTTAATATGCTTTAATAATGAGTTAATCAATTTTAAAGTTATGACAAGAAATATTAAGTATTAATATTGTTGTGGGATTAAGCTGTTTTGGATAACTTGATAAGTTTGTTTGAAGTTGCAAGCATGAGATTTGAATTTGGAAATAAGAAAAATAACCAATGGAACATTGTTTATGCATATAGGATACAAATTTTGCTTACCGATTTGGCATACAAATAACCAATGGAACATTGTTTATGCATATAGGCTTTATCAAGTTGAAGATTGTGTTAAGTCCTTGATTTTCGTGTCTTTTTGATCGGTTGTTAATTCTTATACATGCATATAAGATTGTTGATTATTACTCTAGAGTCTTAATGACTTAAAACACTTAAATCCTATCATTTAATCCTTGTTTTTTGGTTCATATTTTCCATAAAAAATCAAATAATTATGATGATTGGTTGATTATTGTTCTTATCTAACCTCATAATCTTGTTTAATTGATGAATTTACATATCCATATGCCTTTGATTTCGTGAAATCCAGTCCAAGTAAATATCCATATTTCTGGGTTCTTCATTTTGTTCTCGGTATTATTAATTGATTTCCAGTAAAACCCCTTGTTTTAGGCCAAGAAGCCCAACCTATATGGTTAGGTTGAGCCCTTTTTAGATATAAGGGTCTGTTTGACATGTCTGATTTTCACCAAAGGAAAAAAATGATTTTTTTTTTCATTCTTAAAGCATGTTTGCCAAACACGACCTCAATGTATTTTTTGTGCCTTTGATTTTTGGATAATAGTGTTTTTAGCAAACAAGCTCTATTGTTTTCTTTTAGCATTGATTTTCCCCTTGTTTTCATGTTTTGCCAAATAAATCTCAAATGATTTTTGAAAATTCTGAAAAAATCAAGGACCATTTTAAAATTATTTATAAGCTCTTCGCATATTTTTCCAATCATTTCACTTAATATCAGAGTTGTAAGCTTATACTATAAAATACTGACCTAATATCAAAAATACTTGTTTTTCTTCAAAATTTTGAAAAAATATAAAAAAAAACAAAAAAATATATCTTTATTTAAAAAAACAAAAATATGTTTGTATTTTTTGCATACAACCAAATTCTAAAATTTTTTATGCAAAGTTTTTTAAAAAAATATAAATTGTATTTTTATCAAACTTTGAAAAAAATCAATTAATTAGCACCATAATATGTTTGTGATTATTCATTAGGATTTAAATAAAATATCAAAATCCCCATAAAAATCAATTTGTTTAATTAATATTTAAGGTATGAATTTTATAATGTAATGCATATTCCTGGTATTAAATTAAATGAATTGACATGAAAAAATGTTAGGAATTAAATATAGACTTTAATATGTGATGTAAAAAATTACACCATAAAGTATATCTCCAAGTATTAAAAATATAAAATATAAATAAATACACCACTAATTCTTACATTTTACAATGTTTAAGTTTTAGCCTGACAAGATAAGATCTCCTTACTGAAGAGGAATTTTTCTAAAACCTTAAATAGACTAACAAATAAAAACATAACATAAGAAAAATAATTAATGAATAATACAACTTATCATAGGTAGGATGCAATGATAAACCAATAAATAGAAATATAATTTGAAAAAAACAATCAATCAATAATACATCTTACCATAAATAGAAAGTATTAGAGGTAGTACGTTTTTTCCATGCGTTATTAGTTTTCTCATCCAGACTTTTGCATACTATTAGGTTTTCTAATGACTATAATATTAGGTGACGACTCCTTAACTATTCCAATCATAATTTTATGATTATTCCCAATGTGTTCAAAACCCCTTTGATATAGAGGCAAATTTGTCATTTGATATCGTGCACGTGACATAGGCTAAAAAAGAATTTATATAAAAAAAGTTCAAGGTTAAAATTAAATGAATAATTTTTAAAAAAAAATTAAGTTGAAGGACTTAATAAAACTATTGATAGGCTCATTTGACTTAATGAAGGACTTAATTGAAGAAAAAATAAGTTTAAGAGAATTTGACCAAAATTCAAAGAATTAATTATATTTAAGAACTTAATTAAACTTTTAATGGATTTTGTCGAATTCAATTAAGGACCCAATTTGAAGAAAAAATCAAGTTAGAGGCTTAATAAGGATCAATTCACAAAGATTGAAAGATTAGAGATAAAATTGAAACTTGAAAAAGACAAATTGATGCAATTAGGGGTTTAATTAAAATAATTATGAAGTTTAAAGGTTAATTAAGGATGAAATTGAAAATATATAATACTAAGAACAATAAAGGCAATGAAAATTAAGGGTCAGTATTAGTGTGATCAGGGGCTTGATTGAAAGAAAACATGAAAAATCAACCCAAAATGGTTGAAGTTAATGAAATTAAAAGATCATGAAATACATTGAAAATATAGAAAGATCATGGACTACATTGAAAATATAGAAAAAAATAATTTAAAGGGCATAAATGGTGTTGTTTCGAGCATCATCGTTCATTTCTACTTCTTTCCTCCGAATGAAGGTTAATACGGAACCTTTTTGTAGAATCATATAATATACATTTAACGTCTCAAGTAAAACAAAAAGCATGATTCTCTATGATTCTCTAGTAGCCCTAACATTGTACTACGTCTTTAGTTCCTGTCCTAATTAACTTTTAACAACCTAGTTTGAGATATAAGGTTGACAATTTATCATGAAGGGTATGGATCAATCTAAGAAGGGTTAGGATTCTTTAGATTTAAATCAATTTAATTGATTTGAGTTTGAATTTGATGTTTTCAAAATTGAGGATTTTGAAACCTAAATTGCTAGAAGAAAAGAAAAGAAGAAACACCTATTACCCATAAATTATTAGGTCAAGCATCTCCCATTCAAATATTAAATATTTACCCAATAATTCTATTTTTTTAAGAACATGTTTGTAACTCTTTAAATTGAATTATAGTTAGAGATTTTAATGAAATCTCATATTTGGAATCTTTTTGAGTGTTAAGAATTAAATTTTAAATAGAATTCAATCTCTAAAAATACTACGAAAGTAAATAAGAGGTCCAGCTCTCTAATTTACAATTTTAAAGAAAAAAAACTTAATGTTAAAACTAATTTTCTTAAAATATTCATCTAATTGTATTTTTTTTAGAAACCTTTTAAAAAATAAGATGAAGATGATAAGAGTTATATAAAAAACAAAATGAATTGAATTTTATATCATTTAAACATGTGAATTCAACTTGTTTTGTTAATTAAATTCAGATCAAATACTATAATTGAATTTAATTACAGTACAAAATTGGTTTTAAATAACCTATAAAAGATTTTATGTTTCACTTAATGATTTTTATTTAGAAAGAAAGTAAATAAGTTGTGCGGAAGAATGAGAAGCCATCCCTTAAAGAGAGAAGATCAAATGTGTTGTTTAGTTGATTTTTTAATTTAATATATATGAGAATAATTTGGTTAGTTTATTAAATTTAAAATATTTTATTAATGTAAATTGTAATGTTTCATAACTAGACAGACAAATGTAATTTTAATCATACTATAAGATATTATGATATTTTTTCCTTTTACATAAAAAAATCAAACTTTTTAAAGAGAGAAGCTTCAATCTTTTTCTAAAAGAACCCTTTCCTCCTGATTTTGGGCCTACTTTTGACATTTTTTTTTCTATTGGCCAGCCGCAAGCCCTTTTTCTTTTCTCTTTTCTCTTTTTTATTTTTTTTGTATTTCCAATAATTCATGATCTAAAGATTTTATCCCCGGATTTAATAGTTTTGAGGTTTGACTTATTTAAAATCTAGATAATTTTAATCTTATATAGGTTCATTTTGGGGTTATGTATTATGTTATTGAAGTTATGATAATTTGTTTATAAAAATTTTGTTTTTACTTTTATATTTTTCATTTAAAGATTTGTTCAAGAATTCATAACGAAGAAGAGCACGAATCTTCCATTTCAATAAAATCCTTTATCATCATTTTTATTACAAAAAATATATTGACATAGGTTGATAATTTTGTTTTTTTTTTTCAATGAAATATAGCACATACTATTCCTCTATTATTTTTGTGATGACTGGTTATTTTTAAGCTCATAAGATACAGGGAGAAGTCTAAAAAGACAAAGCTTGGAGAAGCGAGATGCTACTTAGAGAATAAATATTTATTATTAGGTATGTCAAGTGTTTATATATATATAAGCATTAGTATCTGTGTTTTTCTTATGTATATTATGGATTTTATGATGGATTTATATTTTTTTAGTATTAAATAGATGGTTGACCTGTGCTCCATTATAAGTCAAATTAATTTTTTTTTTAAAAGGAAGTAAATGCATTGCAAATGTGTTTTTTAGTAGAATAAATTAATTTAATAATAAAAAATATATGATATATATTTGATAATATATTCCTTAAATATTGAAATAGCGACATAATAGACATCATCTTTTTTCTAAATATTGAGACGACAACATATTAAATTGACTTGAATCAATCCTAGCTAAACTGCAAAATCTGTAACTCGATTTATGAAACTATGATAATCTCATAAAAATCGAATAAAAAAATCATGATGCCTAATTCCCAAACAACAAATGATGAAAAACAAAATTGAAAAAAAAAAAGTAGCCTAAGTTAATCCTAGTAAACTAGTCGAACTCGCATAACACCATAAGAATAGGATAACCTAATAGAAAACAATTAAGGAAAAATTACGAAACTCAATTCCCAACCAAGCTAATATTTGAGGGTCAAAAAGAAAAAATCTCAATATAAAATAAAGATAAAAAAAATATTCGAGTCAATCCAAGTTATCACAGTGAGCCCCATGCATAGATTATGAGAATGAGATAACCCCATACAAAGTAAATTGAAGAAAAAAATTGCGAAGTTCAATTCCAAGCAATCGAGTGTTAGATTATGAAATTGAAAAAAAAAATATTTGAAAAGTAGAACAAAAAAGAAAGGCTGAGTCAACCTGAGTTATCTTGCTAAACCTATGACACGAGTTACAAGAATAGAATAACTTCATAGAAAGCAAATGAAAAAAAAAAATATGCAGCCTAAATCCTAACAAATTCAATATTGAAGAATAAAATTAAAAAAAATCTATTTAAGAACAAAAAAAATCCCGGGTTAATCCTAGGAACCCTGAGAATGGAATTATCTCATAGATGGTGAATAAGAAAAAACAAATACAAGCTCAATTTCTAACTAACTTAATATTGAAGAATAAAATAAAATAAAAATTCTATTAAAAATGATAAAAAACACCTTGAACAAAGTTGAGTAAAATTGATAAACTCGTGTATACGAGACTGAAATTATGTTGCACAAGACAAATAAAAAAATTACGATACTCAATTCTTATCAAATCCAACATTGAATATGAAAATCTAATCAGATCTTAAAATATAAAAATAATTTTTAAGAATAAAATTTTTTAAAATCTAGTGATAAAAGTATAAAGCAAAAAATTTAGAGACCAAAAAAAAAAAAAGAACGATCATATACATTGAGGCGAACAAACATTTTCTCTGAATGAACAGTAACCTTGCATTATTTTCTCATTTTGTCTGGTTGTTTTTATAATATAATTATAATTTATTATTTATTAATATGAATATGAATATGAATATGCATGTTAATGTTAATGTTAATGTTAATGTTAATGTTAATTATTTATATTTATATTTTATCTCAGTTCAAAAAGCCAATCCCACTACAAAAGAAATCATTAACTGTAACCGTTGAAATTAAAAAATTCAGATATCTGTGTTGGAAATTTAATTGTAAAGGCATGATCTTTTGTTTCAAATGATTGGATACAGAACGGCCACTTGCCACCCACTTTTTACCAAGTCCGTATCACAGTCACACAAATTTTTGCGTTTAAAACAGTTGGATTGGTGGGTGTAGGTGGCCAGCCAAGAAATTAATGCGGGTGCTGCGAGACTGAAATACATGGCGCTGCTGTGACTCTCGTGTCTCTTTCATGGTGGTTCTAGTCAGCTTTCAAATTTAATTTTCAGATCGAAGGGATAATGATGGAAATAACTGTTTTTATTTGAATTTAAAATTATGTTTCAGATCGAAGGGATAAAATTTGTATTTTATTGTGAGTTCAAAAATTAAAATTAATTGTCTTTAAAAAGAAAAACTAGTATTTTATTGAAGTCATAATGATTACATTTCATTGTCTAAAACAATCATCTCAGTAATAAAGCTTCAAGAATAATTTATTAATATTTAACAAATCTTCTTACATAAACCTCTATTATCTTATATTTGTTTATTCATTAAAATCTAATATTATATTAAAAAAATTATTTCAGATATTTTAATAATAATTTTATGTTATTTTTTAATATTAATTTTCTGCAAATAGTTGGAAACTTGGATGCACAGACCGATATTTTGTTTTGTTTTTATTTCCTTACAAGGTAAGCTAGCAAACGCAGTCGGTCCCTGAAGCTATGATGTTCTGAGGCAATTTCTTCGTTTGCAACATTAAAAGAAGGAAAGTAGTGTAACTATTACTTTCTCTAATTCCAGCTAACTCGCCCATATGATCTGTAATCCTGTGATCTTATGGGCACATGAATGGATTACATCACAAGTAGTTAACCTTTTTAATTCTGGTTTCATTGCCTGATGACGGGGTTTCGAGTCTGGAACCTCACCTGCGAATCCTGCGAATCCTATGCCACAGGGATGAGATATTTACTATGAAAGTCTTCTCAAATAATTGGTTTGTTCGACAATCACCTGACAGTGAAGAACATTGGCATTTGGCAAAGCTCCCTTCAATTTTACTTTACCTCCTTAATTAACTAAAATTCCTAATTTACTTTTAACTAATTTACAACCCAAAATTAACTTAATTAATGTGGTGTATGGTTTCAGATTATGTGATGGTGAGACTATCATATTAATTAGTAAGGTTATCACTCTAAATTAAATGTAGAGATAGCCATAGTGTTTTTGAACAAAAGAGAGACGAGAAAAAAGGAGAAAGAAAGAAAAAAGAGGCAGCAAAGTAGTTTATCTTCTTTCTTTGATTTCTAGCTCGTTCATCGTTGGATCGGGCTGATATTTTGACAACAATTTTTAGACATGTTACTTTTCATTCTGGACGGTTGGATCGAAAATTGGTTGTGTGGAAGCTGACTGTTTTGACAGAAAATAGAGCTGTTAGTATTGTGAATTTTTCTCAAATATTTCTTCTTTAATCTTATTGTATTCCAATAATAAGTTGTTCTAGATAATAGATATGTTGTAGCCCTTAGTTGGATCTAAGGAAGAACAATTATGAACCCATCATTTATCGATAGTGAAAGTTTTTAGGTGGACTACGGTCCCGTGGTTTTTTCCCGTATTAGGTTTTCCACGTAAAAATCTTGATGTTAATTTATGTGATTGTTGTATTATATTTGTTGATTGTTTTAAATCTTGGGCTTCATATAAAAGTTGTAGGCCTATATCTTACCTTTCCAGCCATATAAAGTAAATCTAAATCTGAGATCTACAACTTCAGATATGACCCAATTACTGAACAGTGTTCCGGTTTGGATTCCACGGAAATCTCTTTTTTAAGTTTGGCCATCTCCTTGTCCTTTCAATTTTAGTTCTTAAATTCATCAATCAATCCTTTCATTTATGTGATAAGCCTGCATTTAAAATTAACATTTACCATAAATTAAAGGTATCTTATATTATTAGATGCGTTATTATAAAACATGCTTTAGTTAAGAAGTTATTGATACTTCAAGTGCAAAATGATGATATAAAACCTTAATAAAAATACACTTTTAAGTACTAATCACACCCCACAACCAGCTTATTACTAGTCCCTAGTAATCAAAGCGTCAAAATAGAAAAATAATTTGCAAATTCCACAAAGCAAAGTATTCATCATTCAACTTCCATTAATCTATCCAGATAAACAAACTCTCATTAAATTTATATATCTACTCAATACCTCGTAACAAGATATTAATAAACCTTTCTTTTGTGCTCAATATATCGACACATAATTATACGGCTTTTCTTGAAAGAAAATAAAATTTTTGTTCTAATGTTTAAGGTTAACTTCCTTGGGTTGGGATTATTATTTTTTTTCTCTTTTTTTAATATATATACATATAATTTAAAACACCATGCATATTTAACCCATCTAACGAGCATTCGACTAATGACTCCTAGACTAGTTGGTCTTAAGGCATGAGGTGTTGAGACTAGTTTGATTCCCTTAAGCTTTTCTCTTCAACCCATGTAACAAGCGTTGGGCCAATAACTCTTAAATCAGTTGACTTTAGGGTATTAAGTGTTAAAACACCCCTTCAGGTTTATTTGCTTAGGTTAGGGAGGCTATGAAACCAAACTTACCTATATTTTTATTATCATTATTTTTTTTACTCTTTTTTTTTTGTTTTTTTTTCAAATTATATATTATCGCTTTCCCTTAGTTGTTACCTTTAACAAAAGAATATAAATAATGTAATAATCCAATGTGCAACCCACAATCATATATTAAAGTGTGTGTGTGTAAATTAAGGTTTAAGAATATATGTTAAATGAGTATATGAGCAGAATTAAGTGATAACAATGTGAGAGTTTATAAACCTAAATATTTCAAGAAGTATTATGATAGACCTTATTAAGAATGGTTGCTAAGATGCGTCTCAAGAGTCATAAAAAGATCTCCTTTACTCTGTCATCATAGTAACAATAATTTAGCACATGCTTTATGAAATGGAAAACAATTTTTTTAATCAACTACTACCCTCTCCCCCCAACCAAAACGAGACATTGTCCTTAATGTTCTAAGGTAGAAAGATAGTCTTTCTTATTCTTCATCCGAATCCTATTTCTTTTCTTCCTCCTTGGAGCTTCCAAACCAGATGTTTTAGTTGTTCGTGGGGTTTGCCTATATGCATGTATTTTCTTTCTTCTCTAACGGTGAAAATAGAGCCGTTTAAGCCATGAAGTGCCCTCTCTTAAAAACTTTGCCTATCGGGCTAGATAAACTTACCGTTCTCTGCCCTAGGCATGTTCCATTAAAGTAGGTTTAGAGAGGGTAAGCCATGTCAGGACGAGACATCACCATTCCTGGATCAGGCCTATCTTTGCCGCTGTCCAATCCCATGTCTACTTCATCCAATTCCCTGTCTACTGAAAGCAGGAACCATCTAATTGCAATTCCAGAGGCATATCCTAATATTCGTTCGATATGCCGCCCTTTTTTGGTAGAAAGTCTTGCATATCCTAATTGGTAGAAATTCTTGTCTATTCAAAAGAATTTCTAAGTGCTCTATTCTTTCTAATAGTCATACTCTGTATTGGCTCTGTCTCGTACCTGGTAGCTACCCTTTCGGTTCCCCCCTTGTACTATTCGGTACACGTTGATTGAGAAAACCTGCCTAGCCGCCGTGTGGGCAGCTCAGAAATTCCGGCACTACCTGCTGGCAGGTCCGGAACTGATAGTCGCTGGGCTAAACCCGTTGAAATTTTTTAAAAACCGGGTAGAATGGTCAGATGGCCACTCCTGCTATCGGAATTCGAGATCAAATATGTTCGGCGTAAAGCCATAAAAGGGCAAGTGCTAGCCGACCATTTGGCAGCATTGCCGATCGCAGAAGGTCAGCCTCTCCCGACCTAATTTCCTGATGAGGGTATTAATTAGTACTTAAAAGTGCATTTTTATCATGATTTTATATCATCATTTTGCACTTGAAGTATCAATAACTCCTTAACTAAAGCATGTTTTATAATAATATATCTAATAGTATAAGATACCTTTAATTTGTGGTAAATGTTCATTTTAAATGCAGGCCTATCACATAAATGAAAGGATTGATTGATGACTTTAAGAACTTAAATTGCAAGGGCAAAAAGATGACCAAAATTAGAAAAGAGCTTTCGGTGCAATCCAAACCGGAACACTGTTTGGTAATTGGGTCATATCTGGAGCTATAGATCTCAGATTTAGGTCTACTTTATATGGATGAAAAGGTAAGACATAGACCTACAACTTTCATATGGATCCCAAGATCTGAAAAGGCCATTTTCAAGTCCAAATTGTAGCAACAACAAAGAAGTCCGAATCTGTCCTCCAGCCCAAGCACTGTTCAGTATTTTGGCCATATCTGGAATTCTAGAAGTCCAAATGAGCTGAATTGTTTTACACAAGAAAGCTGAGACAATTGCCTACAACCTTCATGTTTCAAGTGGCTTTAATTTTGACGTTATCAATGACGTTTTGAGCAGACAAGAGAAGATAAGGATTGTCACCAAGTCAAGAGTTGGCTACCCACTCATCAATTAGTCATCAAATCAATAGTTCCCAATTTTGGCCTATAAAAGGAGGCATTTGCCATGCATTTAGGCATCTTGGTCTCCAGATCAAGATCATGCTCTTGCTTTCTCTCTTTGTATTTTTTGTAATGTTTATGCTTTGCTTTCATTAATATTAAGTTTATGCCTTTCATTTCCTTTCCTTTACTTAGTTAACTCTTATCTTATTTATGTTCTTATTTTGTTTATTTATTTTTCTTTCTTTCATTATGTCCTAACTTTTATCTTATTTATGTTCTTATTTTGTTTATTTATTTTTCTTTCTTTTATTATGTCTAACTAAGTTTATTATGTCAAGGTGAAAAGGTTACACTAATGGTGTAAGAATAAGTATAATGTAAACTTAATATGGACTTTAATGTTTGATACTAACATGTTTTATATTTGCTATCTTGTTCACTCTTTAATACTTTGCTTGTTAAATGACTAATCTTGATTTATGTTGTATAACACTTGGTACAACAAATGCTTGGCACTTTCATAGCCCATAATGTATGGTATAACCGACACCTGAGCTATGAAAAGAACTTGATTTGTTATTAACATACTGTATGGTATAACCGACACCTGAGCTATGAAAGGAACTTGATTTGTTGTTAACATAAGTTATAATCATGAATGCTTGACGAGATTTACAAGTATTAGCATTAATTGAATAAGATGACTAATGTAATCATGTTAACAATATATAATCTGATTGGAACCTCTTTTGTGTGTGGTTTCCAATTGAATAATAAGAGTTTATACTATACTTGTTTGACATACAATTAGTGAAACCTCTAACCTTGACATTTGTTATTATTATTGTTTAATCCTTACATTAATATTCCATCTCAAAGTTCTCATCTTCTTCTTCTTCTCTTTCTTTATTATTATTATTATTACTACTACTACTACTATTACTACTACTACTACTATTATTATTATTATTGTTATTGTCATTGTTGTTGTTGTTGTTATTATTATTATTATTATTATTATTATTATTATTATTATTATTA
>NW_011502238.1:12408-23700 GCF_000495115.2 Populus euphratica
TATTGCTTTTTTATTATTGTTATTTATAATTTGTACAATTAACCTCCCTGTGGTTCGACCCCGGTCTTGCCGGGTTATTTATTACTTCAACACTCCTGCACTTGGGAGAAGACATCAATCTTTTAGTCGTGTCAAGTTTTTGGCGCCGTTGTCGGGGAGGTAAGTTCTTGTATAAATTGTAGTAGTTATTTTTTATTTTTTTTTTCACTTTCTTGTATATAACTTTGTTTCTTCTTCTTTTGTTTTTTTCTTCCTTTTATTCTATTCATACACGTGCATGAGAGTGTGGTCACGTACATCAAGTGGTAGACTTTGTAGGGTATCCTCATCATTTTCAGAAAATATGGCCGAAGAAGATAATCAATCACTTCATAATGAGAATAATGAGAATAACCATGCTAGAACACTTAGAGACCACATGAATCCCACAAGAACAAGTGCACCATCCTGCATAGTTTTTCCTCCCGATGCATCTCATTTTAATTTTAAACCAGGTATTATTCAACTTTTACCTTCTTTTCATGGCTTAGAATTGGAAAATCCATACTTGCATTTAAGGGAATTTGAGGAGGTCTGCAACACATATAATAATTTGAATTATAGCATGAACACCATCAGATTAAAGCTTTTTCCTTTTTCATTAAAAGATAAAGCTAAAACATGGCTATAAAATTTAAGACCAGGATCCATTCGTGCTTGGGATGAAATGCAACAACAATTTTTAAAGAAGTTTTTCCCATCTCATAGAACAAACTCTTTCAAGAGACAAATCACCACTTTCACTCAAAAACGTTTTTGAAGAAGTTTTTCCCATCTCACAGAACAAACTTTTTCAAAAGACAAATCACTACTTTCACTCAAAAACCAGGAGAAACATTTTACCAATGTTGGGATAGGTATCGAGACTTGCTTAGTACTTGCCCTCATCATGGTTTTGAAACATGGAGATTGGTTTCACATTTCTATGAAGGGTTAACACCTAAAGATAGGCAAATGGTTGAATTGATGTGCAATGGAACTTTTGAAGATAAAGACCCTGATGAAGCAATGGAGTACTTAGACTTGTTAGCTGAAAATGCTCAAAATTGGGACATCGCGGGTACTTATGAGGCACCGAGTAAAACTCAACCTCATACATCTAGTGGAGGTATGTACAACCTTAGGGAAGATCATGACCTTCAAGCCAAGTTTGCATCTTTAGCTAGAAAAGTCGAGGCACTAGAATTGAAAAAGAGTAGTCAATTAAAATCTGTTGAAAACATTGTGTGTCAAATCTGTGAAACAAATGAACGCTCAACCAACGATTGTCCAACCTTGCCTTCTTTTAAGGAATGTCTCCATGAATAAGCCCATGCTTTAAACAGTTTCCAAAGGGCCAACCATAACCCATACTCCCAAACATACAACCCTGGTTGGAGAAATCACCCAAATTTCAGTTGGAAGAGTGAGAACAACAATGCACAAACTTCATAACCACCGTTTCAAGCACACCATAATTTCCAAAATTCTCATGGATATGCACCTCCTTATGCTCCACCTCTTAGAAGAAATCTTAAGGAAACATTACATGCATTCATTGAAAAGCAAGAGACAATCAATACTCAACTTGCTCAAAACATGACAGATTTTAAAGACACTCTTGCAAAATTAACATCTGCTCTTAGTTTCCAAGAGAAAGGTAAGTTTCCATCTCAACCACAACAAAATCCCAAGGGGCAATACAATGCAAATGCAAGTAGTTCCGGAAGCCAACACATGGATCAAGTCAAATCAGTCACTACTCTGCGTAGTGGTAAGGTTATTGAAAAACCCTCTCTTGAACCTTATGAGAAAGATGATGAGTCAATCTCTGAGGGTAAGGAAGGGGTTGAATCTAAAAATTACAAAGAAAAGACTGATTCTCCGCCAGCACTTCCATTTCCTCAAGCCATGACCAAACAAAGGAAAGTCAATCACAACTCTGAAATTTTTGAAATTTTCAAACAGGTAAGGTTCAATATACCTTTGCTGGATGCTACTAAACAAGTTCCTTCCTATGCTAAAGTTTTGAAAGATCTATGCACTGTGAAGAGGAAACTGAATGTGAAAAAGAAAGCCTTTCTAGCCGAACAAGTAAGTGCTATTCTTCAAAACAATAATGCTTTGAAATATAAAGACCCTGGTTGTCCTACAATTTCTTGCTTTATTGGAGAGCATAAAATTGAAAGAGCCTTACTTGATCTTGGTGCTAGTGTAAATTTACTTCCATATTCAGTTTTTCAAAGTCTCAATCTAGGTGAGTTAAAACCAACTTCTATAACTCTTTTACTTGCCGATAGATCTATAAAAGTGCCTAGAGGAATAATTGAAGATGTGTTAGTACAAGTCGATAAATTCATTTATCCTGTGGATTTTATTGTCTTGGACACACAACCTGTTGAAGTATGTAATTCATTTCCTGTTATTTTAGGACGTCCATTTCTTGCAACTTCTAATGCATTGATTAATTGTAGGAATGGACTGATGAAGCTATCATTTGGAAACATGACATTGGAGATGAATATTTTCAACATTTGCAAGCAACCTAGAGATGATAATGATTTATAGGAAGTGGACTTTACTGAAAAATTAATTCATGATCAATTTCCAACCACTTCCAGTGAAATTGAGATTGATGAATCTGATGATTTGCAAATGATTTATTTGTAGGAAGAATAAAAGACAAGTAATTGGAGGCCACAAATTGAGGAATTGCCACCACGATCAATTAAGTCCATACCTTCAAGTGTTCAACCACCAAAACCTGATTTGAAGCCGTTGCCATCCAATCTCAAATACTCATTTTTGGGAGAAAATGAAACTTTTCCGGTAATAATCTCTTCCAAACTTAATGCACATCAAGAAGGTAAGTTATTACAAACTCTGAAAATGCACAAAAATGCATTAGGATGGACCATAGCTGATATAAAAGGAATTAGTCCTTTGATTTGTACACACAGAATTTATTTAGAGGAAAATGCTAAACCCTCTAGAGAAATGCAACGAAGGCTAAATCCTAATATGAAAGAAGTAGTGAAAAATGAAGTCATTAAACTTCTAGATAATGAAATCATTTATCCTATTTCTGACAGCAAATGGGTAAGTCCTACCCAAGTTGTACCCAAGAAGTCTGGAGTCACTGTGATAAAAAATGAGAACAATGAGTTAATTCCCACTAGAACTGTAGTGAAAAACCCTCTCTTAAACCTTATGAGAAAGATGATGAGTCAATCTCTGAAGGTAAAGAAGGGGTTGAATCTGAACATTGCAAAGAAAAGATTGATTCTGCTCCAGCACTTCCATTTTCTCATGCCATGATCAATCAGAAAGAAATCAAGGATGAAAAAGGCACCAAAAATATTGATGCGAATCTTTTATCAAAAGTGACAACAGATTCGACACCCGACATCACACCAATCGATGATTACTTTCCTGATAAATCTCTACTTTCTCTTAGTTCAATGCCTTGGTTTGCTAAAAATATATATTTTCTTGCTTCAGGATTTTTGCCAGCTCACTAGAGTACCGAAGACAAAAGAAATTTTTTTAGCAATGTGCAAAATTTTTGTTGGGATGACCCCTACTTATTCAATTATTGTCCTGATCAAACATTTCACTAATGCATTCTCAACAATGAGGTAACTAATTTCATTAAATTTTGTCACTCTAAGGCACGTGAGGATCATTTCTCATAAAAAAAAAAGGATTGTAGAAATCTTACAAAGCAGATTTTATTGGCCCACCATGTTCAAGGACATGCATGCATTCTGCAAAACTTGTGAAAATTGTCAAAAAGTTGATACTGGTCAAAAAGTTTTGTTTTATAATTCTCAACTCTATTCATTACCTAGAGAGCTAAGATCAAGATGGAGCAATCCTAGTGAAAATAAATCAACTGGTTGGAATGATCTTGTAGATAAAGGTTGATTATTTTGTTTTTCTCATATTGTTTTTGTGATTTTTGCTAGTTTCTCTCACCCCGGTCAAATGGCGGACAACGGTACTCCGTGACTTAAGTCGGTTCTTTCAGTTTCCCACAATAACTGATATTTGTGTATATATTTGTGCAATTATTTGAATCTCTCTTCCAATTCTCATTTGAAAATGGACACTAATCTTGAAAAATTGAAAAAGTATTTTTCCGCTCTGCCTCAAAATACGATTACAAAAATTTACCGTGCTAGATGTGCAAGATTGAGATTGTTAATGAATCATAGAATTCCTGAAGATATTCTCTGGTTGATTGAAGCAAAGGTCCGATTATCAGGTGAGTCCTCTAACTCCTTCATTTCACACATGCCTGGAACAGGTAAAAGCACTTTTGCAAAGAAACGTCGTGCAAAACGACTGAAAGTCTGTCATCGATATGCTAGATGGACTTGTAATACATAATGTCGTTCTTTAGAAATGGTATCTATAAACCGTGAAGATAAAATACAATTCATTAAGGATGGCCTGAGTAAGGAGTCTTTAGATAATCTTCTATTGACTCTTGAGACGCATCCTAGTGGAGATGTGCATCGTGCAATTCATGATTTATGACCCCATTTTCATAAAGAACATGATCGACTTAGTCTTGGGAATCTGACTAAAAAAGACCCTGTTTGCCAGTTTTTAAGAAAACTAGATGGGAAGCCTATCCTCGACCCATAGAGGGCGTTTAAGCCGTTCTTGGACGTAAAACCAAGGGAAGATGTGAGCCATAATCACAACTACCTGTACATACACATGCTTTTTCAAAAGTAAATAGATAAATAAATAAAGAGAGAGAGAGAGAGTGTGTGTGTGAGACTCCAACTAGCTTACATATAGGTGGTATGATTGCCTTTCTAATTTCTCATCTATAAAATCCTCTCTTCCTTCCTTTCATTTCTACTCAACCTATACATTCAACAAATACAGAAGTGTGTAGAAATGACAAGTTCCTCAAGTCATCATATAAGAAATATTTGTGTTTTCGGTGGATCTAGTCCTGGAAAGAAAAGGAGTTTTTAGAATCAGCAAATCATCTTGGTCAGGTGCTAGCTGAGATAAAGATTCATTTAGTGTATGGGGGAGGTAGTTTTGGGTTAATGGGAGGTGTGTCAACAGCTGTATTTTTAGGAGGTAGTCAAGTTTTGGGGGTTGTCCCCAAAGCTTTAGCACAAGGGGACATCATTGGAAAAACAATTGGAGAGGAACTTCAGGTCTCCACAATGTCAGCTCGAATGAATGCAATGTTTAACCATGCTGATGCCTTCATTGCTTTACCAGGTGGTCTAGGTACATTGGAAGAGATCTTTCATATTTCCTCTTGGGCTTAACTGCACATTCACCATAAACCCATAGGTTTGTTAAATGTTAATGGTTATTATGATAAGTTGTTGTCTTTTCTTGATCATGCTGTGGAATAAGAATTTCTAACATCTTCTGCACGACAAATCATAATCTCTGCTGCTACTGCTGAACAATTGATTGACCAACTACAATCTTTCATTCATGTGATTGATCCCTCCAAGAGTCGTATAAATTGGTCATCTAAGGAAAGCCGTAAAAAGCTTAGATTGGATTTGAGCCTTCATTTGTGAATTTTTGTGTCTTTTGGTTTTATTATTGTGTTTTGTTATTTCTTATTTTTGTTTCAATGTGTTTCAAGTTTGTCGGTGTTCGTTATTTCAGGTGATATCTTTTATACTCTATCTTTTTACCTTTAAACATTGAGGACAATGTCTCGTTTTAGTTGGGGGGAGAGGGTAGTAGTTGATAAAAAAGAATTGTTTTTCAATTCACAAAGCATGTGCATAATTGTTGTTGCTAGGATGGCAGAGTAGAGGAGCTCTTTTGTTAAAGTGACTCTTAAGACGCATCTTAGTAACCATTCTTAACAAGGTCTATTATAATACTTCATGAAATATTCAGGTTTACAAACTCTCGCATTGTTATCACTTAATTCTGTTCATATACTTATTTAACATGTATTCTTAAATCTTAATTTACATACACACATTTTAACATATGATTGTGGGTTGCATATTGGATTATTACATTATTAATCAATTACCTTTCAAAGTAGATTTTTTTAAGTATTTACAAGAAAAAAATAGTTATATAACATTATTTAAACGTGATTCCTCAAAATCCATTGCAAAATCCAGTCTTAGTTAAAAAACAAAAACAGAAACCACGCCTTTTTTTCAAGGAATATCACATTTGAAAATTCATTTTTATATTTTAAAAGTATTATTAAAAAAAATTAAATTTTTTATTTTTATTTATTTTAAATTAAAAATTTTCTATTATTTTAAAATTATTCTGATATGCTAATATTAAAAATAATTTAAAAAATAAAAAATATTATTTAAATAAAAAAGATTTTAAAAAATAATTACATTCACGCTCTCCAACAGACTCAGGTGATATCTGCTCATTAACATTTTTGCCCTGCGGTCAATTAAAAAAAACAGACCGACTTTTGATTAGCCGTTAACTAAATATTCCATGTTCCGGGTCCAAATTGGTTACCAAACAACAGAATATTTGTCCCGATTATCATAGTGAGCTGAAAATATTTATTCTGGATGTAATTTTCAATAGAAAAGGAAAATACCACAACAAATTAGGAATATAATTTCCTCCATCCCTGCCTCAAATGTCTCGCTTGGAAAACATTCCGTATTCATTTAGGACAAGTTTCGACCAAGCTCTTATAAAAAATATTTTTATTTTAAATTTATTTTTTAATATTTTTATATTATTTTAATATGGTGATATTAAAAATAAAATTTTAAAAATAAAAAAATAAACATATTTATATATATTTTAAAATAAAACACGCTTTAAAAAGTAAGTCCAGACACCTCCTCACTCCTCACCTCACTATTATCTCTTCGGAAAAAAACGGTGTCGTTATTGTTGCTGTTAATTTTAAATGGGCCACAGGAGGCGGTGTAATAAAAAACTAATCTAATCTAATCAAATCAAATCAAATCTTACAAAATTGTCCCCCAACCCTAAAATAATTGGGTTTCTTGTATAGCGTGGAAGCAGCTAAAAACTTCTACCATATATAAAAGGATGTTCAACTGAGAATTTGTTATCTGATTGCATGATTCCCGCTGACAGTTTTTTTAATTTGTTTTTTAGTACAAAATTTGCGTAAACTCATAATAAGTGACGTTCCTTTTTCTTGATTTAAATAAATGACCTAGATTTTTAAAAAAAAAAACAATTCGCTCCGGGATGGCTTTCTCGCCTCCAGGTGTCTTCTAATTCGATAAGATAATTTACTTAAATAAAAACAAAACTCATGATTGTAATTACAATGATCACTAATTCCAAAACATTATTTTTCACAAACTAAAATTGGATTTTGTTTAAGAAAAATTATTTATTCTAATTCATTATTTTGTTTAATTCAGCTCATAATTATTAATAGTTGTTAGCTCAAACATTCGTATTCATGTCCCGCTCATATTTAATTCTTGATTTGTGTTATTTAATTAAAAATAGATAACAATAAAAATTAATTTTGATTATTATTATAACTAATTATTTAAACTTTTAACTTTTTTAAAAAATAAGAGGAACAAAGAGTTTTTCATGATTTTTTTATGTTTGTACGCTTTTACTCACCTTATTTTTAATGTTTTGTTTGTACCTTTCTTTGTCTAATTTAAACTTAAATATTTTTATTATTAGTATATAATTCCAAATTTAAATTATACACATACACACAAAGCATACATTCTAAAATTTTATCATTATATTTTTTAAAAAAATTCCTCCAAGATTTGTGATTTTTTTCTCTTAAGCAACTTCTTACCATCAAGTCAGAATCCGGTCACCTGGACAAGGGATAGATTTTGTTCCGTCTTACCTCCGCAGCCAGGCATCCAACAACCAATCGAGTGGCAGGCTTTTGCATCTTTGCCTTTCATGCAATACCTGTGATTTTAAATAAGTCTTCTGCAGGCCGAGGATCACTGGCCTCGCTCACATCGACCGGGTCTACTTCACATCACTCCTTTTGACAACACATGGCAATCAATTGATTTTATGCTCCACACCCGCTCAATTCAGCACGATCAGGGGAAAAATTGAATGGCTGGCTCTCTTGGAGCACGACATCTGTCGTTGCCATGAAGATATTTTTGTCCCGATTTACGAGTGATGGGGATGATTAGATTGCTTCCGTGTTTTGAAGTGTTTTCAAAATTTTTATTTTTTTATATTATTTTTATATAATAATACAAAAAATAATTTTTTAAAAATAAATATTCTCAAACACCTTTTAAATAAATAAAAATATCAGGGAGTGTATTTCTGCCAAAAGAAATCCATTTATACCTTTTTTTCCGATAAAGGAGTGGATCCACTCTTGTCTAACATCACAATGTGCCGCTTTCGGGAAGTCTTTGATATTGTTGGAGATTTTTTTAAAATATATTATAATAATATTTTTAATTTATTTTTATATCAAAACATCAAATCAATAAAAAAAATAATCTAAAAAGTCACGGCCAAACAGCAATAACGGACAGGCCCGAGTCAACACTATAGCCCACAAACTTTGACTAATGTCATTGCCTCGAGTCGTCGAGCACTGATCTCGCCTCCGAAAAAGAAAATCATGGAGGGGGCCATCAGATCTTGCGTGTATGCATGGCGGAGGACCGTTAGAGGTTATCATGCTACTAAATTTAAAAAAAGGGATTTGGACGATGCAAATTAGATTTCTTTTGTTCTCCATTAATCACAATTTTTTTTTTTTCGAAAAACTTGTGCTCTTGCAATTATAAATTAACCTTTTTCCTTCCCTGACGGAAGAACCTCAGAGTTAAAATAGCAAATACCAAAACTCATTAACGCAACACAACACCAGATACCCCTCTAGCTATCCCTCCGTTTCTAGCTCTAGCTTATATATATATAAAATTAAAAGGCTTGGGTTTTTTTAACATGCATAATAAGCATAATATTACTATTCATTTTTAAATATTTTTATAGATGTATTATGCAATTTTTTTTTAATTTGAACTTTAATTTTTTATTGATAATTTAGTCCTGAATAAAAATTATTTAATTTTAACTTTTTATAAAAATATAAGATTAAAAAAAAATCTAAATGAAAATAACGTTGAATATGAATGGCGTGCCATAAATTTTAAAAAATATACACTTTGATTATTGAACTTAAAAATAACATAGATTATATAATTTTGATACCTTAATATTTTTTTAAATTTAATTTTGATATAAAAAATTATTTTTATTATTTTTTAGTTCCTGATTAAAAGAGGAGAGAGAAAGGTTATTGAATTTCAATAGTAGAAAAAATATGTCGTTGACATCGATTTAGGCCACCAAAACTAATGATACTTGTGTCAAATTGTTCTTGAAGTCCATAATATCTGTTTTTTAACTTAAAATTCATGAAAAAAAAATTAGATGTGAGCTCAGATAGATTTTTTATTTTTGGTTGATTTTAGTTTTTAAGATAATTTTTTTGGTTTTTTAGGCTATTGATAGATTTATTATGGTTTTTAAGATATTTTGGATCAAAATGGGTGGAAAATGAGGTTTTAGATAAAAACAACTTGAACCTCAATCTTCTAGCCACTACAATAGTTGAAATTTAGGTGAGATCAGATAACACATCGTCTGATTTTTTTTTCAAAAATAATTGGGACAAACAATATGTCGTTCGCCCCGAGTGCAATAAAAAACAAGCCTAATTGTGCGGATCTTAACAAAATGAGACAAGAGGATTGGTCTGGCTTGCCAGAACTAGTAATGTCTGTCTTTTTTATTTTTTATTTTTTTCAATGAATGGTTCTTTTATATATTTTTAAAAATATATTTATATTTATATTATTACTCATTTTCTCTTTTATTTTGTTTGAAGAGCCTTGTTTAAATGAAAATTATTTTTCTGTTATGCATTTAATTTCTAAAGAAATTTTTCAGATTCATTAATAATTTTTTTTTTTATCTTTTATATAGATGAACTATATTTTTTATTTTAAAAAATATTTATTTTTAGATAATATTTCTATTATATGCAGCATTGCATAATATTTTTTTCTTTTTATTTTATGCAATTAATTTAATGTGTTTTATCTATTTCTATTATTGTTTGACTGAGTAAAAAAAATATTGTAATAGAAAAAATTTAGCAAGTGTCTTGATCTACAACTGTCTTTTGATTTTTCAAGTTTTATTTTTAGATATTGTAAATGACTTTTTATTTATATATTAGCAGATATAGTTTTTGGTTTATTTGATTTCATGAATGTACGCACTTTTTGATTCACACTAAAATTTCTTAAATTATAGAAATATGTTGAAAAAACATGCAGATATAAGTTTTTTTTAGAAAATTTAAATATATAACTCGCGGTAAAATGAAAGTCATATAACTAGTGTATAGACACACACTATGCATCAACATAATTTTTCTTTATTTTTATTAAGAGGAACTAGAGAATGGATAATAACCTAATATTTTTTAGTTCAGTCAAGTGTTAAGTCTAGATATTAAGATGTTTAAGAATTTGCCAAACTTAACTCTCATGGATTCAGATAAGCATTGAGTTCAAATATAAACAAGTATTATGATTCGCCACTCCTAAATTTCCCGAACTCAGTCAAGTGCTAAGTTTAATTATGCACAAATTTAGTGATTTGTGAAACTCAATTTTTTCCATGCATTAAACCCAAGTGTGCATAGATTTTCTTTTTTAATTAAGTCAAATATTTTTTTTTTTGATAAAATCAAGTATATTTTTTTCTTTTACAAAAGAAAGGATGAGTTATAAAAACCCATTGGAACTTTTGGAAAAGAGGTTTTCAATCTTTATTCTTTATTGTATATTTTTTTAAAATATTATTGTATTTTTTTCTCAAAAATACATTTATTTAAATATTAGAGAGTTTTTAAATTCACTTTCTTTTTTTCACACATAATCACTAGCTACATTGACTTAAAAAAATTAACCAAATTAATAGAACATAAGATTAACCGAGTATCAAACATTTAAAACCTTGTTTTCAAGTTATACCAGACAAGGTCTGACTTCAGCTCCTGAAAATGTGCCACTAGTTCAAAAAAAGAAAGTGGCAGAGCGGATTCAATCACAGCTGATACGAGAACTCATAGACCAAGAGCTCCAACGGGGCTATCGGCGTATATTGCAAAGAGATCACCAGCAATGTTTAGAAGAGCTGATACTTTCCCAAGAGCAGCAATGCCATTAATAACTTCTACGGGGCTACCAGTGCTTATGAACCATCGAC
>NW_011502242.1:0-1078 GCF_000495115.2 Populus euphratica
TTATTATTATTATCATCATCATCATTAATAAATTTGAAAAAAAACTGTTATTACTATTAAAAAAAAACCCATGTAGGAACACGTGGCGCTTGAACTGCTGCTTGAGAGCTAGGCACACCCCCTACACCCATGAAGCTCTTGAGATCCTGATTGTAATGCATACATAGTGCTTGGACTCCTACTTGAAGAGCACACATGATGCTTGGGTCTTGCCTCAATATTGTGCACACGTAACGCTTGGGTTGCCTACTAGAAACTAAGCACAACCCAACACATGTATGACGCTTGGTCCGTGTTGGGTGTGACCCATCCTTGCTCCCCGCTTGGGGACACCTAGCACTTGTGTAATGCCGTTGGATCCAAAAGAAATGAGTTCAATGTTGGGACCCGTGATTAATGGGTTTAGCGTCAGGACCTAATTATTATTTGATCCTTCATCAAGACCCAAGGTTCGTAGATCATATGATTTTAAATATTATTATTTGTTTTAAAAATATTATTATTTTTATTATCATTAATATTATTAATAAAATAATTCATAAATTTCAAAGAAAATATTATTATTATTATTGAAAACATATTATTATTTATATTGTAATTTTTTTACTGTATTTTCTATAAAAATAAAAAGTGAGCCCATGACGTAGTATTGTTAAAAATATTCAACAACAATTTGAGGTATTAATATAAAAAATATTATAATTTGTGTTTTAAATATTATTATTTTTCTTATAATACAAAGTATTCATATAAAATATATTATTATTTTTCTTATTATTCAAAGTATTCATATCAGAATATTATTATTTTTCTTATAATTCAACATATTTATATCAAAGATATTATTATTGGTATTATATTATTATAAGAATTCAAACTTTTTAATATAAAAGAATATTATTATTTACATTTTAAATATTCTTGTAATTAAAATAGTATTATTTGTGTTATGAATATTATTATTTTTACTATAATCAAAAGTATTAATATTAAAAATATTATCTTTTGTGTTATAAATATTATTATTTTTATAATTACTAAATTAGAAAATAATTATTATTAATATTGAAAAAAAACC
>NW_011502242.1:3645-15824 GCF_000495115.2 Populus euphratica
TTTATAATAATCAATATTATTAATAAAATAATTACTAAATTAGAAAAAAATATTCTTAATATTGAAAAACAACCATAAATTTGATTTGGAAAGTAAAACTAAAAATTACTATTATTAATATTATTATTACTATCATTGTTAATAAGTTTTTTAAAGCAGTTATTACTATCGACCAAAGACCACGTGAGGACATGTGACGCTTGGGTTGTTACCTGAGGGCTGGGCACACCCCTTGTAGATATGTGGCACTTGGGCTTCTGCCTGTGTGTTGGCAGACCAAGCGCACATGTGGCGCTTGGGCTGTGTTAGGTGTGCTTTTCAATAACTTTACCACTGCAAAAAGTAATGATTAATTTGATTTGATTCATGTGTTGACTTTCAGAACTGTTTATATTTGCATTGTATTGCTTCTTGAAATTTTGCTATGGTTGATATAGAAACTTTCTTTTAAAAACTGAAAGCAGATATAAACTTTACAAAAACATATTTTAGATCTACCATGGTTTGAGCATTTTGAGTGTTGATTGTCTTTTGCTTTTCAATGAATATATGCAATATTTCCTCAAAATTTCTTATAGGAAGGGGAGCATAAGGAGGTGCATATTCATGACAATTTTGAAAATTATGGTATACTTGAAATGATGGCTGTGAATTTTATGCATTATTGTTATCATTCTTCTAACTGAAATTTGAGTGATTTCTCCAACCAGAATTTTATATTTGTGAGTATGAGTTATGATTGGACCTTTGGAAGCTGTTTAAAGCATAAGCTTATTCATGAAGGCATTCTCTAAAAGAAGGCAAAGTTGGACAATCATTAATTGAGTGTTTATTTGTTTCACAGATTTGACACACAATGTCTTAAACAAATGTTAATTGACCATTTTTTTTTTTAATTCTAGTGCCTCGACTTTTCTAGCTAAAAATGCAAACTTGGCTTGGAGTTTTCTAGCTAAAGATGCAAACTTGGCTTAGAGGTCAAGATCTTCCCTAAAGTAGTACATACTCTATTAGATGTATAAGGTTGAGTTTTACTTGATGTCTCATAAATACCTGTAGTGTTCTAATTTTAAGCATTTTCAGCTAGTAAGTCTAGGTACTCCATTGCTTTATTAAGGTCTTTATCTTCAAAAGTTTCATTGCACATCAATTCAACCATTTGTCTATCTCTAGATGTTAACCTTTTATAAAAATATGGAACCAATTTCATGTTTCAAAACCATGATGAGGGCAAGTATTAAGTAAGTCTCGATACTAATCCCAACAGTGGTAAAATATTTCTCTTAGTTTTTGAGTGAAAGTGATGATTTATCTTTTGAAAGAGTTCGTTGTATGAGATGAAAAACACTTATTTAAAAAGTGTCGTTGCATTGCCAAGTATTTGTTGTATCAAGTGTTATACAACACAAATCTTAATATGAAAACCAAGATCCCTAAATACATGAAAAGCATAAACAAGAGATTAAAAAAAATATAACATGAAATAAAACTTAAACATTACAAAACTATAAAGAAAGAAATAAAGAACATGATCTTAATATGAAAACCAAGATGCCTAAATACATGGCAAATACCTCCTTTTATAGGCCAAAATTAGAAACTATTAATTTGATGACTAATTGTTGAGTGGGTGACCAACTCTTGACTTGGTGACAATCCTTATCTTCTTGTCTGCCAAAAATATCATTGCTAATATCAGAATTCGAACAAACTTAAATCATGAAAGTTCTAGGAAATTGTCTCAAATTTCTAGTAAAAAAAGGTTGAGGTCATTTGGACTTCTAGAACTCGAAATATGAGCTAAATATTGAATAGTATTTGAGTTGCAGGATATATTTATTCTTCGTTGTTGTTAAGATTTGGACTCCCAAACAGCAGAATTGAGTTTTGCCTTCCTCATGAATGTTTTAGACATATGTCTTAGCTTTCTATTCATATAGAGCCAATCCCGAGTCCAAGATCTATAGCTCCAGATATGACCCAATGACCAAACAGTGTTCTAGTTTTGGTTGAACCAAGATCTCTTTTCTAAGTTTGACCCTCTATTTGTCCTTTCAATTTTAGTACTTAAACTCATCAATAAATCCTTTCATTTATATGAGAGACCTGCATTTAAGATGAACATTTACCATAAATTAAAGATATCTTATGGTATCAAACTTGTTATTATAAAACATGTTTTATTTAAGAAGTTATTGATATTTCAAATGCAAATTATGATATAAAACTTTAATAAAAATACACTTTTAAGTATTAATCACTATGCCTATAAATAACTTGTATGGCGGCTTATACATGCCAAAAGGTGTCGTTGAGACTTAGAGGGATTTGATGAGACACAAAAAGTGAGTTTTACCTACTAGTGTGATTGCATAATTCCCCTTGAAAGGAATGAATCTAGGTCTCTCTAATGCAATTGTATAATTCTTTTTGGAAGGAATTAACATGAAGCCTCTATAATATGATTGTATAATCTTTGAAAGAGATGGATTAGAAGCCTCCCTAGTGTGATTATACAATTTTCATTAGAACTGATGAATCTAAAGCCTTCCTAATACGATAACACTACTCTATAAATAATGGTTATGAGGTCTTTTTAATGTATTTAAGGGATGTGTATATAGTTCTCTAGTGCAATATCATCTATCTTCAAGGGATAAACTTGGTGTCCTTAATACAATAACACCACTTTTTAATGGATTGACCAAGGGTCTTCTTTGTATAATAACATCATTATCTAAGGAATTGACCAAAAGTCTTTCTAGTGCAGCAACACCACTCTCTAATATATAACATAAGTAAAAACCAAAAAATACTCTTAAATCCAAGCATATAATGTTTTTTATTTTATTTTAAGGGTAATCTTGTGACTTCACTCTTCATAAAATTAAAAATACAAAAAAGCACTAATGTGCTAGTTTAATGTTTATTTGCTCTAAAAGGTATAACCATAGTTTTACTATGCAAATAATAATAAAAAGACAAAGTAATTTAACAATGAAAAAAAAGTATCAATCAATTTGTCCCTTATCAATTGTGTAATGCCTCATGGATCTATTAGAAAAGAAAATTGTACCCCTACTGGCTAGGCTTTTGGTTTACATGGAGAAGGGAAAAAAAAGAAGAAAATTCATTGTGCTAATTTATGATGAATTATCTCACAGTACAGTAAATGCTTGATCTCATTTAGGGTTTTTTTATATATATATAATTAATGATTTTAAGAGGAATGGGTATTGTATTCGTTTGCTTGTTATTTTAAGTAGGTATTCAAGTCAATTTATAATATCTATTTGTTTATCCTAATAACCAAAACCTAAAACTTGATTTGGCCAAAAATAAATCTAACCTCACAAAGGATATAATTTTATTTATTTATTCTCTTTTATGTTTTTTTAACTCAGTAAATTAAATCTAAGTCTCCAACAAGAATCCAAAGACCAGAGAACTTTGATTCAACAAAATGCCAACCTTCCTTGATTCAACAAAATCAGAACTTGACCTGGATGAAATACATGCGGGACTCCAGTAGCAAAAAGATATAACCATACCAAACCATAAAATCATGCGAAAGAAATTGTTTACAATCCTTGGTTTTTTTATTCAATTTGGGTTTGGGTGGGGAGAGATTGTTTGGTGAGAAGATTCTTAGTTGATTAATGAGAGATCGTTTAGGTTAATTTATAATATAATATAGGTAAGGGTATTTTGATATTTTTATTAAATTTAGAATTTTCTTTTAATTTAAGATACAAACTGTAATTTTTTAAAACTCAACAGATAAATAAAATTTTGACTAAATTATAGGATCCTAAAGATAATTTTCCCTTTATTAGTGATAATTTTATAAATAGTTTAAACTATTTTGTTAACTTTGTTTTAGCAAAAATGTAAAATACTATGCAACTTTAAAACTTATTGATTTTGGGTATAAATTGTAATGTTTTTTAAAATAAAAATAATATAAAAAATAATTAAATTATAAATAAAAAATTACATTTAACATCCTAATGTTTGATCTGAATTACAATTATCTGGTGTAATTTAAAAAAAATTATATTTTGAAATCCAATGAAATGAACACATTGCCTTTATATATTTTTAGAAAATATATTAAGTATTAGTACTTCCATAAATTTAACATCAAAGATAATTTTCTCAATTATTGAAGTATAGATTACTTTTCCTCAAGAATATCTTCTCCTGGTTGAAAAAAATAAAAGATAAGATTTATTTATCCTTATCCTTATGTGATATGGATATCATGTTGGAATTGAAAGAATACAGATCAAACCCATAAACCTTGCCTTACAGATAAAATTAAAGCAATGACATGGCTCTCTCTTTATCAGACACTCATTGAAATTCCAACCCAAACAGCCATTGACATGCAAATGTTAGACTACATGCATCCTTCAATGAGTACATGATCACAAACTTCGCAGCTTGTTTTCCCTTTTGCATAAATCATAGATGTTAAATCCAAGTATGGAATGGAAGATTTACATGGAACACTTAGAATTTCAAGTTTAACCGTAGCCAAGTTTTTAGTGTAAAATATAGTTGTTAAATCTAGCATGATTAGCCTATTTGCTTGAATTTTAGTTAAATTAAATAAAATAATAACCCAATAAACTCAACTAGATTTTCAGGAATTCGAGGAACCTTATCTAACTTAGTCGAGTCAACATAAAAAAAATAACCTGATAACCAAACTAAAAAAAAAATAACCTGATAACCAAACTTTTTGCTAAGTGCTTGAATCCAGTATCGCAAATATAATAGAAAGGCTTGCTCACTTTCAACGATTATAAAATTGCTACAGGACAAACTAAGAAACCTTATCTTCTTATAGCAAAACTAAAAGAAAGTTGCAATAATTTTAGAGGTGGAGAATAATAGGAGGCTTATTCTATTAGTTAATTAATTTTTTTATTTATATATGTAGAGAAATGTACAATAATTAATATAAAGATTACAATATAAGAATAATAAACATTTTCTAAATATATATACAAGCCTTTATTACATAATATATTATAATACGCCTCCTCAAGCAAAGGGTGAGGATTTAACCTGAAGCTTGAATTTAAGAGTAGTAAAAAAAGCAATACAAAGAGGTTTTGTAAGAACATCTGCTGATCCTTGAAAGAAATGAAATGAATTTAAATGGCTTATGTAACAACTATGTCATGTACAAAATAATAATCAACCTCAACATATTTAGTATAAGCATGGAAGATGGGTTTGATAGACAAATAAGTAGCATCAAAATTATCACACCAAATTATCGACACAAAAGAATGAGTAATTTATAGATCTAACAATAAATGTAACATCCTCATTTCCAAGACAAACACATCAATTATATAAAAAAGGAAAACATGGTAATTTTTATTTTATTTTACTGAATTCATACAAAATTTATCAAGATTTCGGTCTTTTATGCCTGGAGGTCTCAAGTTATCAACAATTATCTTGTATACATCTATCATTCATTGTTTAACCATATCCCAATCATTCTAAATCTCCAACATTAATTTACTCAAGAGAACAGGAACAATATTTCAAATATCCATATTTTAAAGTTGAATATAAATTGATTCTTAGATAAACAAAAACAGGTACATAATACATACATTAAGATTACAAGTACATAATAATAAAATTTACATTCAGACATTTAATTTAAAGGAGGCTATTACAATTCAAGTTATATAGTTCCTTGAAAGATAAAATACATCAACGTTCATTTAGTGTTTTTTTTTAAATAACACAAAAGAAAACTAGATGATCTAATTGTTTGATTTCTCCTCTCTATGATATTATTGCTATTAATATAATTATTTCTAAATATTATCATATTTATAACAGGAGTAATATTATAGATCATTTATAATTCTCCAATTAATCTCCTTCTAATACTTTAAAATTTATGCTTACGAGAATCACCAAACATTTTCATTTCATTAATAATATCAAACTATTCTCCACCGAGAATACCAATTGTACCACTTCTTTCCAAAACTTGGGGAGGGTAATGCCAACACTAATTAATTTTATTGGTGTCATTAGTCACCCTTGTCGGAAACAACTAATCAAGTTTATAGTAATGTCTACATCAATGCAGCTGATTAATAACATTAACTATTTGCAACCTTAAATAGTTAATCAATTTTCCATAATATCTTGGGATATTCCTGGGAATGTCGATGTCAAGGATTCTTGACCTTTCAAATCAGAAATAGATAATCAAGTTTTATAAGTTTGCCAATCTTGACATCATCAGTCTATTATTAACTATTCTTAACTTAAATAATTAATCAAGTTCAATATTTCTCATTCTTTGTAGTTGTCATGTCAATGTTAGCAAACCTTACTAACATTATTAGCTTTTCATATTTGAGACTGGCTAATCAAATCCAACAAGCAGTCATATGGGAAATTCATTACTACAATTCATTATTCTCATTTGGAACCATAAATCAAATCTGATTTCATTTCTCATTCATTTTATTTTATCTTTTTTCAATTTGGTTTCATCCGCAGGTACAAGATCCATAAATTGAATAAATTACTAAAATTACCATTATTTAAGGAAGGCATAGGTATAGAATACCTACTTGGTGTAAAAGCTCAACTCATTTGCCTTTGTTGTTGTAGTGCCCCTCTTGTGGTTCTTCCTAAATCTGTAAGCATACTACATTATTCCTTACTCATGTCACATTTTGCAAAATAACAATAATAATAATGACAACATTTATTCCCTTTTTACAATTGTTTTTCTTACATTTTCATTTCCATGATATCTCTTAAGATTACGATTTATTATCAAATCATAACAACATCACAATTTCAAATATGGTTTATTTTCTTTTTAACTTTAAGACATGACGCTACATATTTTTCAAAGGAAAGGAAACTGGATTTTGCCCCTAACATGACTAAATTTTCTTGTTTTGCCAATTTGCTAAATCTATTAGCATAGGTGGTAGCTCGATCTTTCCTCATATATTTCCCTATATTTGGAGTTTTAGAGCTTCAAGTTAAGTGAGGTTGGACTTGTTGGAAAGCTAATGTCCCTGGCTATAACTCGTATGAATAAACCTTCCATAAATTTCATCATTTTTAAGCCCGAATCCTTTTTGGAACTAGGATGATGAATATGCCCAAATTCTTTAACAATTTTTAGATGAACTTTTAATTATCTCCATTTTCCTTTCATCTCTCAAGACAACTATTTTTACATTTTACAACTCCTTCTGAGATATGTCATAAGTTATATATAAGGTTACTATGCTTGTTTTCCCTTCATGTAACACATGCATTTAACTCATGAAGTTCCCCACTACCAAGTTATCATGCTTTCCCTCATTGGTAAACTTTTACCACACTTAATTCATGCATCATTAACATGTGACATCCCAAAACTCTTCTTCCCTAAAACTCTTCTTCCCTTTATTTAATTTGGTATTGGCCAAAACTTAGCCTAAAGGGATCAAAGGTCCCTTTTTCCTTTCCATGCAATTATTTGTCTCATTTACTCATTGTTCACATCATAAAAACATATCAAAACATATCACAAAGATTTATCAAGCAAAATTCAGAATTTCTTTTCCTCCCATTCAACCCTTACATGGTCGACCACTCATTTCACTTGGTCATTGATTTTTTTCTTTGGTATTCTTACATGATATCATATTCAAGGTAACTTATAACACTTCAATTAACCTAATTCCAACAAATTTTACAATTCTTCTAAATTTCACTCAAAAACCCTAATTTTTAAATTATCAAATTAGTGCACAATTCCTAATCAAATGTTAAATTGGTATTGATAATTAGGTTTAGGGCCTTTACCTAGAGAAAATTTGTATTTCAACTCAAATTTGGTTGAGGATTTTTAGCTTCTCCCTCCTTACATGCAGTTAACCCTCCCTTTTTTTTTCTCTTTTTTTATTTTAATTTTTTTTCTTTTTCACTTGTTTCCTTGTTAATTCCTTTATCAAAAAGTGTTCTCTCTACTTAGAAGTCTAGAGTTTGTATAGCCCTAATAATTTTGGTGTTTTTCTCTTAATTTTGGTGGAGGAAAATCTAAAATCTTTCTTAATTGGGGTATTTGCAGTCTTGTTCTTTCTTAATTGTACTTTGGCCTATTCTCCCTCCTTTTTACAATTTGAGTTGTACTTTTTTTTATTTTTTAAAATCCCCCTTTAATAATTGAATTTATTTGATTTTTTTCACATATTTAATTCCTATATTTTCTTATTGTATTATTTTTTAAAAGTTTTTTCTCAAGGTTTACAATAAATAACATTAGTTAAGGCTTTATACTTATCCTCGATATAAGAATGAGCCACAGTACTTTGTTTCCCTGACTTCTAAGATATCGATGTATGTCCAAAGAAAATAAGATAATCACCTATAGATTTACAATCATCAAAACTACCAACCTAATAAACATTTGTAAAGCCATACAAGAAAAAGGAAAAGTTACGGGTGATGTGAAGACCAAAAGAAACTGTACCCTTAAGATAATAAAGAATGTGTTTAACAATAGCCTAATGTGCATCTGCAGGAGCATGCATATACTGACAAACTTTGTTAACAGCAAAACATATATTTGGTCACATAAAAAGTTAGATATTAAAGAGTACCAATAATTTGTTGAAAATATATAGGATTAGAAAACAAGCAATCAGACACTTTAAAAACCTTTGATGTAGTAATAAAAGTATCAAAAGTCCTGCAGGAAGATATACTTGCCTAGTGAATAATATCAATAATATATTTATTTTTCCGTAGCATGATACCTATAGTGGTATGATGAACCTCAATGCGTAAAAAATAATAAACAACTTTTAAATCCTAAAGCTTAAACTCTAAAGTTAGCAGTTGAATCAATTGGTGAAGCAAGATTAAATTGCTTCTAATTAAAAAAATATCATTAATGTAGACCTCTTCATCTAGTGTCCTATTAAGAAAGACATTATGCATATCAAATTGATTAATTTTCCAATCACGCAACACCAAGACTATGAGAATTACCAAACAGTAGCTTATTTAACAATAAGACTAAAAGTTTCAAAGTAATCAATACCTTTCTGCTGACTAAAACCTCTAACAATCAACCGAGACTTATATCGTTCAATGTTGTTATCGGCATGGTGCTTGATCTTGTACACGTAACGATAACCATTAACATTCATTGAATGATGAAATGGAACCAAGGACAAGTGTCAATGGGACACAATGCCTGAATTCCAACCTTCATAGCATCTCATCAAGCCTCATACCTGTTAGCATCATAAAAAGTAAGTGGTTCATAAGCACAATTAGAAAATTTTGAGATTTATGACTGTTAAAGGAGGGTAAAGAAGCTGTTAAATTTGTTTTTTAGTAGTCCTAGATGAAGAACCATATAATGTCAAAAAACTATAGACAATGAGGCAATGAGAGTTGATCTCAAATGATCCTGCAATGGATAAAAAGAGAGGTCAACAACCAAATTTAATCCAGTAGTAGAGACCAAAAGGTAGAGCTTGCAATAAAGGCATCATTTTCAGCTAGCAATGGGAGACCTGGAAGAACAATAGCCTCAGACATGTCAAGTGGCAATTCAAAAGGGGTTAAACATGTACTCGTAGTATGATTATTAGAGAAACATACATATGATGACGTAATAGTAAGATTCAGGGGCTGTTATGAGGTGGTAAAAACAAGAGGCTGAGAAGTCACAAATGTAGGATTATGAAAAATTGGTAAGGTAAGGAAATTAGGTAAATTGGTACAATTGTTAGAAGAGGGAATATCGTATAGTTGTGTAATTTGTTCAAATTTATCAGAAGAAAACATATGCTTATGAAAATAGACATGACAAGAAATATAAATTCATTAAGATGCGAGATGAAGACAATAATAACCAAAATAAACAAAGCTATAACCTAAAAACACATATGAAGAGGAACGAAAATCTAATTTATGATTATGATATGGACACAAAAATGGAAAAAAAATACACCTTAAAGTACGTAAAAATCATAATTAGGAGAATGTTGAAAAAGACAATCGAAGGGGGACTTATTATTGAGGACAAAAATAGATATGTGATTGATAAGATAAACCAAAGTTTTAAAAGTGCATTTCCAAAACCTTAGTAGTGTTTTACAATGTCCAAGAAAAGTAAAACTTGTTTTTAAAATATACATATGATGATGTTCAACTATGTCATTTTATTAATGAGTATGAGGTCAAATTAAATGATGATGAATACCAATTGTTTGAAAAAAAGTATGTAACTTGCAGTATTCATCACCCCAATCAATCTCAACAAATTTAATTTTGAGAAAAAATTGGCGCTCAACCAAAGTTTGAAATTAATGAAAAACATAAAAGACATTAGATTTCACAACAAAAGAATAATACCATACATATTTTGTATGCACATTAACAAAAATAACAAAAATCATTAGAAGAAAAAAAAGGAGCAAAGCCCCAAACATCACTAAATATTAAGTCAAGTGGAGCAGAAGTTTTATGGCTTGTAGGTCTCAATGACAGACATGACGACTTTTCTCATAGACAACCTTGACACCGAAATTGAAAATGTTTAGAGATACAAGAAATTTTATATTTTGATGCTTAAAAATTGAAAATATAGAAAGTAGGATGACATAGTCAACGATGCCATAGATCAACAGAAGCAGATACGCAAAGAGACTAATAAACTTGAGGAATTGACAATGTAGAAGACTTGAAAAAAACATAGAGACCATGTTTATTCTAACTAGAAAAAAGCAATTCCTTGGCGTAGAGATCCTTAATATAAAACTGGTGAAATTAAAAATAAACGTTATTATCAAGATAACATTTTTTAACAGAAAGCAATAGTTTTTGAATATATGGTACATGAAGAATATTAGATAAAGTAAAGGTATATCTTGGTGTATATAACTTAGTATGTCTAATATTAGATATGGAAAGGCCCTTACCATCAGTAACATACAAGTGATCATTACCGAGATATGGCTCGGACCTCGTCAGATTTGTAAGATTAGGTGTGATGTGTTGATTTACATTAGTATTAAGAAACCAATCCACACAATTTGTTGAGGCAACATTTTTTAGCGCAAGATTAGCATTAAACTATTGTCCATGGCTTTGAAGTTAAGAACAATAAGGGGCAGAATGATCGAAGGTTTGACATCGCTGGCACCTGATATTAAACCACTATGAAGAGCCATTATTTCATTGGTTTTGTTATCAATTACCCTGCCTCCAGTTGTTGTTTGAAGATCCATGGAAACTTTAAAAATTAAACTTGGCATTAATGTTATTATGATTGTTGTTATAATTTTTATACTACCTCCATGAGATCACCCTCTTCCATAACTAAAATTATAATTGTTGTTTTACAAACCAAAGGGCTGACATTGAGCAACATGAGCTAATAGTGGTTGAACTGGTATAGGCAATAAAGGAGTAGTTACAACAACATCTATAGAGTGAAGAGAGGTCTTATGAAGGAACTCATTAGTGAAAAGATAACTATAAAGATCAACATACAAAAGAGGTTTTGTAATAGTTACAAGGCTTGTTACCATGTGCTTGAACTCACCCTAAAGACAACAAAACACATACAAATTGAAATCCTCTAACGAAATTATCCGACAAGCAATGATTAATTCATCAAACATGCCTTTGCTTTTTGCATAAATACAGTGACTAAATCATCACCTCGATGAAGATTTTGAAAAGAACCATAAAGTTGCATAATGCAAAAATTAAATGAAGAAGCAAGGGCTTACTTAAAAGTATACCAAACACAGTGTGAGGTTTGGAACTCGATAACAAGATATGGTACATCTATTGAAAGAGAAGTAGTGTACCGATAATAAATTGGTAATGTTGTTTCCAACAAAGAAAAAAAATTATTAATCTAAAAAGAAGAACCATCAATAACAACCACATAAGGAGGAGAACACAGTAAAAAGCCATCAACACTTTATTCAATAAGATATGGCTTCATCTGCATTTGCTAATAAAAATAATTTATATTTGTTAGCTTAAAAGAAATAACTTGATGAGTATTAGAGACACTACCAGAATACTTAGAAAAACCGATGAAATTTTCCGTCGTTATTTATATTATCCTTTCATTGACAATAAATTAACCGACG
>NW_011502242.1:16644-22363 GCF_000495115.2 Populus euphratica
AATATTAGATTACAGGACCATTTATTCACAAGTCTTTAATACATAATATACTATAATATTAGATTACAGGACCATTTATTCTCTTCAGAAGTTCAGAGAGGGTACATACAATTTTCAAAAACTTCAAAGGCAGCTGAAATCCAAGAGTAGCTAGCAGCAAGACAACATGACATGGCAGCATGCCTTCTATACAGCTTTCCATGATGAAAGAGGTGGAGTATCTGAATCCTTGAACGTAGAGAAGCCATCGTCAGACCTATCTCCCCTTACAGCATTTGAAGAAGCGATTGATTCGAGTTCAGCCATTTCTTCTAGTGTTAGTCTTACAGACAGAGCTCCAACATTCAGGTTGAAGTTTTCGATCTTGGTGGTTCCAGGAATAGGACATACATCATCACCCTGATGGTGTAACCAGGCCAAAGCCAGCTGCGATGGAGTGCATTGTTTCCTTGCTGCGATTTCATTAACCCGCTCAAATAAATGTCTATTATGGTCCAGATTTTCAGGTCGGAACCTAGACATATCCTGAAACAATTGAAAAAACAACTCATTAACAAGAAAGCATCATAGATGGGCGGTTTATGCATAGCATTATTCCATAGGTACTTGTAACATGTCCTTCCTCAATGTTTGAAATTAGGACCAACTTTGCCATAGCAAAATATTTCCAGCACAAAATGCTAATTATCATCATATTGTATACTACGCAGGTTTTATGGGTACAAACATGCCAAATTTCCAAGCTACAAGGCGAGTGAGCAGATTTTAGGAAGCCAAAAATACTGAAGATTGACTATCAGAGAAAGGATGTCAGCTATCCATGAGTTTGTGTTCCTCTTGCTTGTCCTCTTTTAGTGCATAACGGAGTAATCAAAAGATATAAGCAAAACAGAATTTTTTGGTTGGACATGGGACAAATAAAGCCACATGTCTAATACAAGGAGATCCTGTAAATCTGTGTTTTATTTTATTGAATCTTTAAGCAGTCCAAATGTATAGCATATTTTTAGGAATAATGCAAATGTGAAAGAACTGCTAGGTAAAATATAATGATCTCAAAGCTAAACTTTTACTTTGTACAAGTTCCTTCTATGGAGTTTAAACCACCAAACCACTCTGTAAGATAGAAGAGACTATTTTTCAAGGCTTAGATAGGTTTCAATAATAGTTTTATATTATTCTCTAATACTATATTATTCTCTAGTACGCGTCACTCGTGAAGAAGGAGATGTGATTTGTGGCATCCTTTACAAACCGTAAAAGATTATGCTTGTGTTCTGGGCATGTCTTATATTGATCACAAACTCTATATTAAAAAAGAAGAGAACCTGCCTTTCTGTAATCACCCTCAGAGAAGCTCTCAACCAACTTAGGCCCAGTGGAAAAGAATCCCCGTCCTAGAGGACTGTAAGCAACAATCCCAATGCCAAGATCTCTGAACCATTAGAATGATAAGATCACAATCTGGATATCTAAGGCATCCCATAAACAGCCTAAAGTTTCGGTTATTTTGATCTTCAAAGGAAATTAGTTTTTCTCATCAATGCCTCACCTGCAGGTAGGAACAATCTCTTCCTCCACATCTCTTGACCACAGTGACCACTCCAATTGCACGGCTGTTATCGGATGAACAGCGTGAGCTCTTCTGATTGTTGAAGCAGAGGCCTCAGACAGACCTATATACTTTATTTTACCTTCTTCAACTAGTTTCTTGAGTTCCCCCATCTAGCCAAGAAAAGAATTATGAGTGCACAACTGCAAGACATTTTTCAGCTAGAATGCAGAGACAGTACCCACTAATAGCACTAGTAGCAATGTCGGCATCCGACTACGAAAGAGACCACTGCAAGATGTCAATTCACATATTAAACATGACGGTATCATCAGTACCATGTCTAATCTATAATCTTAGTGGGCTTATGCTGAATTTTTTGGATTTTTGGATATGCCTGTTACAGATTCTGGAAAACGTATCAAGTAAAAGCCAAATTCTCTAAATATGATCATGGCCATCGAACGATCAAGATTAATCAGAACAATATTTAGAAATAAAAACTATTAAACAGAAATACCGTAGCTTCAATAGGAACGCTGGTATCAATGCGATGTTGGTAATAAAGATCAATACAGTCAAGTTGAAGGCGTTTCAAGCTGGCCTCGCAAGCAGCTCTCACATAAGCAGGATCCCCTCGAACCTCCGCATTGCCGTCCTTAAAGTTGACGCCAAATTTGGTGGCTAATTCAACTCTCTCTCGTAATATTCCTGCCTTCAAGGCCTTGCCCAGAAGGATTTCGTTGGTGTGGGGTCCATAGACATCGGAGGTGTCAAGTAGAGTGACCCCGGTGTTGACAGCATGGTGGATGAGGGCGATCATGTCCGATTCAGGCTTTGGAGGGCCGTAGAAGGCAGACATGCCCATGCATCCAAGTCCCTGTGCTGATACTTCAAGACCCTGTGAACCCAGCTTGATCCTTTTCACTGTTGCCATCTCTCTTGTTCTTAAGAACTCTTTTGTTTATTGAGACAATGGCGAAGCAGTTGAAACGAAACCGCCACAAATAGAGGAAGTGAGTGCGGGCGCGCGGACTAGACCATATGGTCATCGAAGAATAATTTCTAACGTAAGCACCTACGTACGGGAAATAGCACAGGATTGTTTGACAATTTGATTTATTATTTTTTAAATGTTTTTTATATTAAAAATATATTAAAATAATATTTTGAACATTCTTATATCATGATCTATTTTATCAATAAACAAATTCAGCTTGGTATTATCGCAGGAACTGAAATTGATGTTTCAGCTAACGATCCATGATAAGAGCAGCCGTTCACTTGATGGATGCATTTCAAGTGGGAGCCACCAACTTAGACAGATGCACTCACAATACAGTGGAAGAAGATTTTTGAAGTCGAAAGGATTGTAAAAAAGCCACCTCTGGGCAGAGTGAAAGAAGCCCTCACAATTGTAGTGGGTGAAGAAAAAATAACCCTTTAACTATTCATTTGTTTCAAAAGAACATCATGAAAAGGAGCTGAAACAGGATTCTAACCCATCATACTTGGCTTGATAGAATGTCAAGTATGGATAACATGAGTATAATTTGCTTTCAAATCTAATGTTTATTGGATTAAGTTACATTTTGAGCTTAAATGAACATGATCTAATAAGATAAACTTAATATTTCAACTGCGTGCTGAGTTTATATATATATAGGTCCGGCGAGATATCACACCCAATTTTTTTATACTTATCTGTGTGCTAAGCTCAAATATATAAGAGTCTGGTAAGACACCAAACACAATACCCTTAGATTTAGATACGCGTTAAGCTCAAGTATTAGGGTCTGACAAGATGTCAAACCCAATATTTTTTAGCTTAGTTACACACTGAGCCTAAGTACTTGCAAACTTGGTAAAACATCAAACCTAACAACTTTTAGTTCAGCTGTGTTAAACCCAAGTATATGTGGGTCTAACAAGATACCTGACCTAATATCCTTGATTTCATCCACATGCTAAGCTTGAGTGTGTATAGGTGCGGCAAAATATCCGACCTAAAAACTTCGACTTTAATATCATTCCAGGTCTAAATATACCCGGAATTGAAAATCTTTATAAGCCTCATCCCAGGTCACAAGGCTATATTATAGTCCTTAATATAAAATAACAAGAATTTAGAATAGTTATCTCTCTACACTCCTCATCACGTAGAAGTCTTCCAAAAGCTTGTCTTGTTCTAATCATCATTAATGTTGATTAACAGTTATTCACATTAACATTAATGTTGTGTTCAATATACTTTGGGTTTGTTTGGGAGTATGGTTGCTATTATTTTTCAAAATGTTTTTTATATTAAAATTCATCAAAATGATGTTTTTATATTTTTTAAAAAAATTATTTTAGAAATAAGAGCATTAAAACGATCTAAAATACAAAAAAAAAGGCAAAAATGATTTTTTGGGGACATCGCATTCCCAAATGGTGCCAAAATCTACTACGAATCCATCATATTTTCATCAATATTAATGTTAATGTAAGGGTCATTTCCATCAATATTAATATGTAAGAGATGTTTTCTTCTCACCTATGTTTTCAAAAGGATATGACTCTCCACCCCTTTAACAAAATAAAATAGTTTGAGGGCTATAAATATTCTTGGAACCATTTGTGTAAACCCTAGTAGGATTTTGGCATCAACTGGAGATTTAACATGGGAAATTAAATAGGGTTAAATTAAAATAAAATATACATGTGTGTAATAATGTGAAATAAATTAGGAAAATAATATTTTTGATATAAGAATATTTGGAAATGGTAAAGTTCACGAGTAAGCCATGGAAATAAACCTGGGTAAAAAGAAAACTTATCCAAATAAAGAACTAAAGGACAGGATGGTAACAACAAATTTAAGGGACCTATAAATACATAAATAGTGTTTATTTTTTTAACACTTTTGGCCAATCTCAAGAGAAGAGAGAAAGAAGAGGAAATTTTAAGTGGAAACTTAAAAAAATCCACCGTAAAATCACAAAAAGAGGTAGATTATAAGGTTAAAGCAGGATTAGGAGAGGTTAAGGCAGGAAAAATGAAAGAAAAATCAAGTTTTTCTTATTAGGGGATACAATTTCAAAAAAGAAAAAAAGGAGAAAGAGAAGTGATTTTGTGGGTGTCATCCAAGCTCTAATCTTTCATTTTCATCTTTTTTTTAAGGTAATATACCCTCTCAAACTAAATTTTTATTGTGTTTTTATGATTGTGAAAAGTTTAAGACCTAAAGTATAATTAGAAAAACATTGTGTTGTTGTGATGGGATGATTATTGATTTGATGAGAAATTAGTGGTTAATTGGATGAATAAGTAATGGGTAAGGTTTCAATTTAGGAAAAAATTGAAGAAAAATTATCTTTCCCTTTTTATAGTGATACAATTTGGGCAACGAAAAAACAATCAGATTTGGATTCTGATGTAAAATATGCAACTGTCCAATTTCACGGTAACAATTATAATTCTCAATCTGATCATTTGATCAGTCTAAAATTTTATATAGACTTCATGGCATCATTCTTATACTTGTTATTTGTGAATCAATATAGTAGGTAAGGTTGCTATTTTTAGTAATACTAGTGCCTAAGTATAAGTTATATTTATATCACACTGCTATCAAACCTGATTTACTTGGCTTTCCGGGTATTGCTGTCTTTGCATATGGGTTACTTGACTGCATGGTCAAGAGGTTCGCATTATTTGGTATTAAAGCTTAACTTCATTAGTCAGGTTATATCCTTTCATTTCTTGTATTTTTGTTTTTATCTTCCATGTCAATTTTTCTTTGCGTTATCTTTGTTTCGGGTTTAATCTTGTTTCAAATTAACTTTCGGTCATATTGTCTTCTTCCTACGTTATTCTTGATTAGTTGCATTAAATTGAGTCTTTTGAGATTAAAAAAATAAGGTGTCATATTATTCTTTCTGTCCAAAATTTCTTTTTAAGTGAATAAAAAAAAAAAAATGTAATATAGGACAAAGGGGTTTGTTTCGCTTTTGTTGCTCATACTTATCAACACCATATTATAATTATGTCAAAATTAATATTCTTGTAGGGTGAAATCACACAATATAAAACTTGATATTTTGGGTTTTTGGGGTGAATTCGATCTAAATATCAAATTTCAAACCATTTGGAATTTGTTTGGTTTAGGTCTAGATTTGGATCTAA
>NW_011502242.1:22914-23656 GCF_000495115.2 Populus euphratica
AGGATGATTCATCTTAAAGAGAGAGGGAATGATACGATCCGGGCAATGAAAAAATAATCATATTCAGATTCTAACGTAAAATACAAAACTGTTCAATTTCACGACAACAGTTATAATTCTCAATCTGATCATTGGATCAGTTTGCAATTTTACACGTAGTTTTCTAACATGTTGTTATACCTTGGGTTAAAATTTCAAGTTAATCAGAATTCAGAAAGGTATCACAATACTGATCAACAGAGGATATATAAATTTTATTATTTATTTTCTTTTGACTTGTAAACTTCATATTTGGCTAGGATTATTTTACTACAAGGATATGACAGCTGGATTTGAGAATTTTCTAATCTTACAAGGATATTTAATAGCAATAACACAGTTTCCATGTCTGGTATAGACTCCATATTAATTGAAAATCCTTATAATAAATGGAAAAAATTATTCTATTATTATTATAATAGGAATCTATCATTAGATAAGTTTCCATATCAGCTAAGAATAATTTACAAATAGGAAACTAAAGAGGGTAATAAATCTGATCCCATTATATTTAAGTTATTAAATTTATATTTATTCCTGTTATTTTTATTTTCTTCTTAGTTTAGAATTTATTTATATTATTTGGGTTAAATTATAAGTATACATCATATAAATCCACATAAAGGATCCATTAGAGTTTGTTTCAGTTTGGAGTCAGTACAAATAAAGTCATAACCAGACATGTAAGTTAGATAATTCATAT
>NW_011502237.1:0-23704 GCF_000495115.2 Populus euphratica
AAATGTTTGTATTCGCGTCAAAAGGGAAGTGACAACTTAAAGACAAAGAATAAATCATATCTTCAAAATATATATATATATATAGATATTTCTCTAGTTTGCTACCTTGTTTATGTTGGTGAGAAGGGAAGATTAGAAGTTGAGTTTTCATATGAATCAATTATGTTGGTTGCACGATAAATATGACTGAATTTGGAAATTTTGTATGGATGTTTGATTTAGAGAATGTGAGTATGCTTATTTTTCTTTATTTGCTATTGTGTACACTAAGTTAAAGATACCAATGTTTGCATGATAGGTCCTTCAAGTGTGATGAATCGAGCCTAATTATGGTTGTTATTATTATTATTTTTATTTTAAAGGTTTTATGTTTTGTTTTGCTTGAGGACTAGCAAAATCTAAGTTGGGGGGTGTGATTGTGCATCAAAAGTGTCATTAAGTCTCTTATTTTACATATGTATTTATTGTTTTTATTTGGTTGTTTTTATAATAATTGATGTGTTTTTTAGTAATGAAGTTTGTTTTGAATGTTTCGATAGGTTTTTGGAGCTTAAATGAATTAATTCAGAAAATTCAACGTCGGAATTCAGAACAAAGAATTGAAGAGACATTTAGTTGAAGATTGAAGCAAATCTTGGTTCAAATAAGTGCTCCAAATTTGTCCCAAAAATCAATTCTATTCCAATTCTAGAAAAGAATATCATATGATTTATTTCAAGCCCAAACTTGCCTTATGTTGTGTGCAAACTTCAACCATTAAACACTCAAGGTTTCAATGTCAATCTTAGCCCAAATAATAAGTACATTTGTATACTTATTTGATGCTCAAATTCAGCCCAAAATCAGCCCAAAATCAGCCCTAAATCAACCCCAAATCAACCTTCAAATCAACCCAAACACAATCCATGATCTTACATGTCCACACAACAAATAACAATTGATTTATTTTGGGTAATCCATTGATCCAAGAAGGCAAGCACATGGATGGAAAGCTGGAGGGGATATTTTAACATTATTTTGAGTCAAAAAGAAGAAGGATACACCTCATAAATGAGGAAGAAAAATGTGTACCAAAGTAGTTGTAAAGCTGTCTTGATTTGATTTTTCAGAACACCTTTAGGTGTTTTGCCCATAACTTTTGACTCAGGTGTCCACCTGAGCTGTTCTTTAATGATCTGGAAAGGTGACAGAATTGCCTATAAATATGTCTCTAATAGACTTCTCGAAACAAAGCTCCTAAGAGGGTCGAATTGCTGTCCAAAGTTAGAGTCAGATTTGTGTCCGAATTTTTTCTGAAATTGTATTGTGTTCTTCTTTATAGATTTCGGTTCTTTAGTTTGTAAAACTTATTATTTCAGTTGGATTCAAGTTCTTTCATGTTTATTGAAGTGTTCTTATATATAATCATGGTTGGCTAAACTCTTTCTTGGATCCAAATCAAGGATAATGGTGATTGAGGTGAGTTCTTTAGGATATGAATGAATCTTAATGTTTATCTTCTTATTTTCTTCATGAATGATTTATTATTGTAAAGAAATTTTAGAAATCATTTAGTAATGTTATAATCTTGAATTTTTATGCACAAACTTTAGTTTTGGTATAGAGATTGCTTGATTCAATGTCTTACTTAATATGAAAGTACTTGTTCATTCTTAAGCAATAATCAATCTTTATCTTTCTAATCTTCATTGTAATATTTTCCGATCTAATATCACTATCGTTGATATTAAGTTGAGTTATCTTATATATGTTGAAGAAATCACCAATACATCACCATTAAAATTGATTTGGACCAAGACTTACTTTTTCTTCTCATTTAAAATCTATTTATATTTTTTTTTATCTTTAAAAACAAATCCATCAATTATTTTCAACCAAGTTATTGTTAATTTAATTTCTCTTGAGTTTTTTTGTTACTTGCTTAATTTCTAGATCTAGCTCTATGTGGATATGACCTCGATCTTACCGAGTTAATTGCTACATCGCACACTCGTGCACTTGCGAGTTAAAACAAGCGGATCATAAAAAGCGGTCAAGCAGTCCGCCATTTGTCCGGGGTGAGAGAAACTAGCAAAAATCACTCAAAAAGAAACACAAAAACAATGTGAGCAAAACAAAATAATCAACCTTTATCTATAAGATCATTCAAACCAGTTGATTTATTTTCACTAGGAAAATTATCAAAGTAAGCTTTCAAACAATGTCCGTTTTCCTTAAAATCATTGTCATTCATTGAATTCTCAATATCACAGGCTCTATAAGGATTGCTCCATCTTAATCTTAGGTCTTTAGGGAATGCATAGAGTTGAGAATTATAAAACAAAACTTTTTGACTAGTATCAACTTTTTGACAATTTTCACAAGTTTTGCAGAATGCATGCGTGTCCTTGAACATGGTGGGCCAATAAAATCCATTTTGAAAGATTTTTGCAGCTGTCTTTTTTGACGAGAAATAACTTCCACATGCTTCAGAATGACAAAGTTTAATGACACTACTTACCTCATTGTCGGGAATGAATCTTTGAAATATTTGATCAGGACAACATTTGAATAAGTTAGGGTCATCACAATAAAAATTCTTCACTTCGTTCAAAAAATTTTCTTTGTCTTGAGTACTCCAATCAGCTGGTAAATCTCCTAAAGCAAGAAAATTGATATTTTTATCATACCAAGGCATTGGACTAAGAGAAAGTAAGGATTCGTTAGGAAAGTAATCATCGATTGGTGTGATGTCAGATGTCGAATTTGTTATCACTATTGACAAAAGATTCACATCAACATTTTTAGTGCTTGTTTCATCCGTGATTTCTTCCTTAGAATAAATCATTTGCAAATCTTCAGATTCATCCAACTCATTTTTACTTAAAGTAGATTCAAGTTGATCATAAACTAATTCATCAATATGATCTACTTCTTGTAAATCATTATCATCTCCAGGTTGCTTGCAAATGTTGAAAATATTCATCTCCAATGTCATGTTTCCAAATGATAGCTTCATTAGTCCATTCCTACAATTAATCAATGTGTTAGAAGTTGCAAGAAACGGACGTCCTAAAATAACAGGAAATGAATTACATGCTTCAACAGGTTGTGTGTCCAAGACAACAAAATCCACAGGATAAATGAATTTATCGACTTATACTAACACATCTTCAAGTATTCCTCTAGGCACTTTTACAAATCTATCGGCAAGTAAAAGAGATATAGAAGTTGGTTTTAACTCACCTAGATTGAGACTCTGAAAAACTGAATATGGAAGTAAATTCACACTAGCACCAAGATCAAGTAAGGCTCTTTCAATTTTATGCTCTCCAATAAAGCAAGAAATTATAGGACAACTAGGGTCTTTATATTTTAAAGCATTATTGTTCTGAAGAATAGCACTTACTTGTTCGGCTAGAAAGGCTTTCTTTTTCACATTCAGTTTCCTCTTCACAGTGCATAGATCTTTCAAAAATTTAGCATAGGAAGGAACCTGTTTAATAGCATCCAGCAAAGGTATATTGATCCTTACTTGTTTGAAAATTTCAAAAATTTCAGAGTTGTGATTGACTTTTCTTTGTTTGGTCACGGCTTGAGGAAATGGAAGTGCTGGTGGAGAATCAGTCTTTTCTTTGCAATTTTCAGATTCAACCCCTTCCTTACCCTCAGAGATTGACTCATCATCTTTCTCATAAGGTTCAAGAGAGGGTTTTTCAATAACCTTACCACTGCGCACAGTAGTGACTGATTTGACTTGATCCATATGTTGTGGTTGAGATGGAAACTTACCTTTCTCTTGGAAACTAAAAGCAGATGTTAATTTTGCAAGAGTATCTTTAAAATCTGTCATGTTTTGAGCAAGTTGAGTATTGATTATCTCTTGCTTTTCAATGAATGCATGCAATGTTTCCTCAAGATTTCTTCTAAGAGGTGGAGCATAAGGAGGTGCATATCCATGAGAATTTTGGAAATTGTGGTGTGCTTGAAATGGTGGTTGTGAAGTTTGTGCATTGTTGTTCTCACTCTTCCAACTGAAATTTGGGTGATTTCTCCAACCAGGGTTGTATGTTTGGGAGTATGGGTTGTGGTTAACCCTTTGAAAACTGTTTAAAGCATGGGCTTGTTCATGGAGACATTCCTTAAAAGAAGGCAAGGTAGGACAATCGTTGGTTGAGTGTTCATTTCTTTCACAGATTTGACACACAATGTTTTCAACAGATTTTAATTGACCACTCTTTTTCACTTCTAGTGCCTCGACTTTTCTAGCTAGAGATGCAAACTTGGCTTGAAGGTCATGATCTTCCCTAAGGTTGTACATACCTCCACTAGATGTATGAGGTTGAGTTTTACTCGGTGCCTCATAAGTACCCGCGGTGTCCCAATTTTGAGCATTTTCAGCTAACAAGTCTAAGTACTCCATTGCTTCATCAGAGTCTTTATCTTCAAAAGTTCCATTGTACATCAATTCAACCATTTGCCTATCTCTAGGTGTTAACCCTTCATAAAAATATGAAACTAATCTCCATGTTTCAAAACCATGATGAGGGCAAGTATTAAGCAAGTCTCGATACCTATCCCAACATTGGTAAAATGTTTCTCTTGGTTTTTGAGTGAAAGTTGTGATTTGTCTTTCGAAAGAGTTTGTTCTGTGAGATGGGAAAAACTTCTTTAAAAATTGTTGTTGCATTTCATCCCAAGCACGAATGGATCCTGGTCTCAAATTTTGTAGCCATGTTTTAGTTTTATCTTTTAATGAAAAAGGAAAAAGCTTTAATCTGATCGTGTTCATGCTACAATTTAGATTATTATATGTGTTGCAGACCTCCTCAAATTCCCTTAAATGCAAGTATGGATTTTCCAATTCTAAGCCATGAAAAGAAGGTAAAAGTTGAATAATACCTGGCTTAAAATTAAAATGAGATGCATCGGGAGGAAAAACTATTCCTGATGGTGCACTTGTTCTTGTGGGATTCATGTGGTCTCTAAGTGTTCTAGCATGGTTATTCTCATTATTCTCATTATGAAGTGATTGATTATCTTCTTCGGCCATATTTTCTGAAAATGATGAGGATACCCTACAAAGTCTACCACTTGATGTACGTGACCACACTCTCATGCACGTGTAGGAATAAAATAAAAAAGAAGAAGAAAATAAAAGAAGAAGAAACAAGAACAAAGAAACAAAGTTATATACAAGAAAATAAAATAAATATTATAATTTATACAAAACTTACCTCCCCGGCAACGGCGCCAAAAACTTGGCACGACTAAAAGATTGATGTCTTCTCCCAAATGCAGGAGTGTCGAAGTAATAAATAACCCGGCAAGACCGGGGTCGAACCACAGGGAGGTTAATTGTACAAATTATAAATGACAATAGTACAACAACAATAATAATAATAACAACAACAATAATAATAGTAATAACAATAATAACAACAATGACAATAACAATAATAATAATAATAATAATAATAATAATAATAATAATAATAATAATAATAAAGAAAGTAATTGGGTTATATCTGGAGCTACAGATCTCAGATTTAGGTCCAATTTATATGGATGGAAAGGGAGAAGAAGAAGATGATGAGAACTTGGAGATGGAAAATTAATGTAAGGATTAAACAATAATAATAACAAATGTCAAGGTTAGAGGTTCCACTAATGGTATGTCAAACAAGTATAGTATAAACTCTTATTATTCAATTGGAAACCACACACAAAGGAGGTTTCAATCAGATTATAGATTGTTAACATGATTACATTAGTTATCTTATTCGATTAATGCTAGTACTTATAAATCTCGTCAAGCATTCATGATTATAACTTATGTTAACAACAAATCAAGTTCCTTTCATAGCTCAGGTGTCGGCTATACCATACAGTATGAACTATGAAAGTGCCAAGCATTTATTGTACCAAGTGTTATACAACATAAATCAAGATTAGTCATTTAACAAGCAAAGTATTAAAGAGTGAACAAGATAATAAATATAAAACATGTTAGTATCAAACATTAAAGTCCATATTGACTTTACACTATACTTATTCTTATACCATTAGTGTAACCTTTTCACCTTGACATAATAAACTTAGTTAGACATAATAAAAGAAATAAAAATAAATAAACAAAATAAGAACATGAATAAGATTAAAGTTAACTAAGTAAATGCAAGGAAATGAAAGGCATAAACTTGATATTAATGAAAGTAAAGCATAAACATTACAAAAAATACAAAGAGAGAAAGCAAGAGCATGATCTTGATCTGAACACCAAGATGCCTAAATGCATGGCAAATGCCTCCTTTTATAGGCCAAAATTGGGAACTATTGATTTGATGACTAATTGATGAGTGGGTGGCCAACTCTTGACTTGGTGACAATCCTTATCTTCTCTTGTCTGCCCAAAACGTCATTGATAACGTCAAAATTGGAACCACTTGAAAACATAAAAGTTGTAGGAAATTGTCTCAGCTTTCTTGTGTAAAAACTTCAGCTCATTTGGACTTCTAGAACTCCAGATATGGCCAAACTACTGAATAGTGCTCGGGCTGGAGGACAGATTCGGGCTTCTTTGTTGTTGCTACAATTTGGACTTGAAAATGGCCTTTTTAGATCTTGGGCTCCATATAAAAGTTGTAGGCCTATGTCTCTCCTTTCCAGCCATATAAATTAGACCTAAATCTGAGATCTATAGCTCCAGATATGACCCAATTACCGAACGGTGTTCCGATTTGGATTGCACCGACATCTCTTTTCTAATTTTGGTCATCTTTTTGCCCTTGCAATTTAAGTTCTTAAAGTCATCAATCAATCCTTTCATTTATGTGATAAGCTTGCATTTAAATTGAACATTTACCATAAAGTAAAGGTATCTTATATTATTATAAAACATGCTTTAGTTAAGGAGTTATTCATACTTCAAGTGCAAAATGATGATATAAAACCATGATAAAAATACACTTTTAAGTACTAATCAACAATAGAACGGTTAGGTTTAACCGCATTTTAAGATAAGAACCTCCTTATTGAGGAGGGCTTGTCTTGAACCTTAGACAAACCAACAATTAAAAGCCATAACACGACTTTGAATTTTAACAGACAAAATAATGTAGCCTACCATAGGTAGGGCGTGTTTGGGGTGCTAATAGCTTCCCTTTACACAATCAATCTTCATACCCGATCTCTGAGATCTATTAGGGTTTCTAGTAACTAGAATACTAGGTAGCGGCTCCCATTCAAGTTTTTACTAATAAGAGACATATGCATTGTCTCTTCATATTTTGTCAGAAATACACCACATCCACATTTCTATTTTTCCTAGATGGTGGATGATCGTCGCGACACCACATATGTGCGGCAATCTTAATTTCAAAGTTTTATGGGCCTTCTACTACTTTTTTGTTAGGGTTCTCTAATATTGCTTGAGCATCATACTAATATGTTTGCCTCTTATATATTTCTTTTTTTTTGAACTCAAAGGAAGTAAGTTTTTTTAATATACAAGTCATGGTTTTAAATAATTATGGAGAACATTTATATCTTAATGCTAACAATGCCAATTCATTAGGCTAAATCATTTTGTTCCCTTAAATATGTTAAATTATTGCAACATTAAATTGATATAATAATTCTTTTACTCTGGATAAACAAGTTCGAAGAAAACTATTCTGACATTTGAAATTTCTTGTAATCTGATTAATTATTAGCTGAGAATCTCTTATGGTTTGTAGATTCATAACTCTCTTGGATAAAAGCATTTCAAGACCAACTATTATGGTTTCGTACTCAACTCTATTATTAATGCATTTTACTTGTAATTGGTAAGCCATTTTCGTTATGATCTCTTATATGGATTTGATGGCAACCTCTATTCTAGAGCTATAAGATGTAATGGAGCCATCAAAATACAACTGTCACAGAACAATTCCTACCACTGGATTTTCTTGTTTGCATATTTTAAAATCCACTTAAAGGTGGTTCTCTAGAAAATTAGCTAAAGCTTGCCTTTTAAAAGATTTTCAGGTATATAAATTAAATCATATTATACCAAAGCTAGACTCCTCTTACTAATCTTTCCATCCAAGTCTGGCTTGTTCAACATGTGACATCACTAAATGTTTGAGATTAGTAACAACAAAATATAAAGACAAACATAACTTTTCAATTAGAAAATATCTACACTATTTTTTTCAAAACTCTACTCGAGTATAATATAGCTTGCTCTTAACCCTTTTCATTATCTTAAGCTAACAAACTTCCAATTGATTTCTATATTGCCACAATGCATGACTTCAATGACTTCCTAGACTTTAAAGGAACTAATACTAGTGGATTAATTAGATATTCATTTATTTTTTTCAAAAGCATTTTGATGTTTTTCTTTTCATTCGAACTCTTTTTCTAATCAATTTCTGCAAAGTTAACAATAAATCTCCTTAGATAACTTAATGATCTATAAAAATTCAAGAATTCTTTCATATTTGTATAGGAGGCTTTGCTTTTATAATTGCTTATGCTTTATTTCTTTCAACTTTTATCCCTTTATTATGAATAAAAAATCCTAAGAAATATCATGTTAAAACTCCAAAAGCACATTTTAATGGATTCATTTTTAAGTTAAACTTCTTCATCTTATCAAAAGTTTTTTGTAAATCATCCATATGTTCTCTAAATTCATTTGATTTAATCACTATATCATCAATGTAAACTTCTAATTTTTTACAGATAATATCATGAAAAATCATGTTTATAACCCTCTGATATATAGCCCTTGTGTTCTTCAAACTAAAAGACATCAATACCTATTTATATGCTCTAACTAAGCATGAATATCTGAAAGCAGTTTTATAGATATCTTATTTCACAATGAGAATCTAGTTATATCCAAAATATCCATTCATTACGAAAAATATTTTAGATTTAACTATAACATATATTAAAACATTAGTGATAAGCATAGGATACTCATCTTTTAGCACAACTTTATTTAGATCTCTAAAATATATGCAAACCCTAGTTTTATCAATTTTTTAAAATACTAGGACTTTATTAGAAAGCCTATGTATTTGACAACTCTGATGAATTTAGCTTTGAGCAACCTTTGTATTTCCCTATTAACACAAGGCACAAACTTTAGAGAATTCTTTCTCTACCTCTAGATCACTGGTCTAACACCCTTACATGTTGGGATATTTAGCTCCAATTCTTTACTCAATCCTGGTATATCATTGTAATCCCATGCAAAAACACTCTCAATTTTTTTTAAGCATGACAATTAGAGCTTATTTTTCTGCTAGTTTCAACTAGACACTGATGCGAGTTTTCTTCTTCTCTAACCTATTCTAATGTTCACTTATTCCAAACTAGTTAGACTTCCTATATTTCCTTTTATTTTCCTGAACATTTGAATTCCCTTGTGATTCTTGCCTTGCATTGTTTTCTTCTGATTATTTGTATGCATTCACAAGCCTCAATTGTTGTATTATGACAATTTATTTTCATATCTCTCTTTTTATTACTTTTTATTCTTTTAATACTTGTTCTTCTGTCTAATGTGCCAATATCTCTAGATAGTCGTTTGGACTGCAACTTTTCCAGAATTATTTCTTATTGTTGTTTCACTCATTAAGAGAGATCTTCATCTTTTTTCTAGGCTTTTCAGTTAATAAAGGCATTGTCAAGATTTCACAAATCCCGTCCTGTATTTCTTTAATTTTCATTGATGATGATGGTCATGTAATTCTAATTGTACTCCATTTTTCTGTATTAAACTGTATGTCCAAGTGGTTTGCACATATTATAAATGGTTTATTGTCTGCATGCATAACTTTAAACATACTCTCATTCAAAAGTAACAATAATAGATGCAGAGTTAAAGGAATACAGTTGTTTGTATAAATCCAATCCATTTTCAAGTAAAACATAATAGCTTCGAACTACATCCACAACAAAAAAATATTGTTTGGGTAGCTAGGGAGTCCATTTTTGAGCTGACTCCTATCATTCCATTACCTTATAAAATTTCTCCACAGAATCCATTTATTTTTATTCTAGTTGGTGTCAAATCTTATAATATTTTCCAAATTAACTTTAACATACTCAGAGGCAATATATTCACAATAGTGCCATTATCAACCAATACTCTCCCCATTTCTTCTCCTTCAATCATAACATGTAAGTATAAGGGTTTTACATGTACAAGCTTTTTTAAACTCAACTACACCTTTCATTTTGGCTCCAACATCTTTAGCCATCCTTATTGGTACACTTTTAATCAATTTTCTCTATTATCACTTCATAGGGTGTTGTAGAGCTATCAATATCTCCTTCCAATCTTGTAATTTCAACATTCTGATTGATAAACTACTAGAGGATGAAAGTCATCATGCTGCATTCTATCATATTATTATGAAGAAATCATCTTCATTATTCAAAAACAAAGCATCAAACATATTCTCTTCCTTATATTCATGATCAGCTAGTTATCGATCATTAGTTTTTTCTAGTTTCTTATACTGCTTTGTTGTATTTTTGTTTGAATCTATACCCCCATCACCCACTTGAATGATTAGATTATCATTGATTTGATTAATGACAAACTTTGGAACTTTCTCGCTAGCATTAAATATTTTTCTTTTCTTTATTTAGTTACGAAGGACATTTGATCTCCTTCTATACAATCTTCTTTATATAGTCCTTATTGCATCTCTTAGTCACTTTTTTTTTGTTTTATCAACCCATATATGTTCTTTGGATCTGACCTTAGTCCATCATTCACTTGATGGTAAGTTTTTCCTTAAGTATTTATTTTCTATATAACTTTATTCTTGCCTCAACTCCTTCTTCAATCTCTTTTGATTCTCATTGGTTTTCATTTAAGAACGAACCAATATGGATTGTCCTTCCAAAGTACACCCTAAAGAGGAAACCATGCCTCATTGTAAGTCTTTTTTAGTGTTTATACCCCAAAACATCAATTCTTCTTTCATGGTTGAACTACAATCATTACACATGGTTTTTGCAAAGAGTTACATATCTTTGAATAACACCTTAACCTCTAGTAACTATGTGACTATATTCTTTGCTAGGGTTCCTTCTAGATAAGTCATCTCATCCACATTCAACCTTTGTACTTGTACTAGTCATCTTTCTTGCATCATTATGGCTCATAGGAGCCCACTCAAGTTTATCAACTCTAAAATTTGTATTTATTCCTCATTGAGGCTTATAACTCCTTTAACTACTATGCCTTTGACAAATCTCTTGAATTGTTAATAGCATGACTTGTAGTCATATGCAATCTGTATAATCCTTTAATATCTTATGATTTGTTCACCGCTTCAAATCTAAATATGTGATCTACTACCAAGGCATCAAACAGCTCATTTAATGCAATAGTTACAAAGGTGACACCTTGAAAAAATAAAATACCATTAGCAATTGTCATCATAGTAATTGAAGGATAAAGATTCTTAATGATTCCCATTGTTTCATTTTTATTAGGAAACTTAATGTACTTTGATTCTATCAAATCTTAAATCATATTTCTAAATACTACACAATTCTTTATTGAATGGTCAATCACCTTAAGCAATTTACAATAATTCTTCCTTTTCAATTCTTCATTAGTCACCTACTTATATTTTTTTTTAATTTTAATTCTTTTGTGTGATGACAACCAATCAAAAATAAAATGAACTTGATTTATGTTAAATGAATAGTGTCTTTCTTCATTATACCTTAGAGATCATAAGGCTTTCCCATTCTTTTTTGTTAGTACATCACAAACTATTGACTCACCGTTTATGAACTCTACAATGTCTATATCTATTATTTCTTAACAATAGGTGCCATAAATTAGGCCATCTTTCTCAAATTCCTCTCTTAATAAACTCTCATACCTAGAATTTCTTATGTCTAACTCATATATATCCTTGAACCCATTTCTTCGAATCTCTTTCTTAATTCTTATTTTATACCTTATTGTGCAATCATTAAAAATTCCTTTACAGGAATCTAGACAAACACTTCCCTCTAGCCTTCATAAATCTATCAAAATATTTCTTTATAGTCTCTGTATGGTATTATTTTAATTTCACTAAATTTGTTAAGACAAACTCTAGTTTTGTCATAGAAAAGTGTGTTTGGAATATAGTTTGCTTGTTGTTCCAATTATGGACAGAGTTCAGTGGTAAATTTATATATCAAGTGAATGCACTTCTTGTTAATGAATTTAGAAACAACCTTAACTTTATAAATTCATAATCAACTTCTTTGTATTGGTAGATGAATCTAACTATATGTTCTAAAGCAGATATTAACTCTTTACCATTGAATAACATGAAATCTAGGTATTTAAAATTCTCTTTACCATTGAATAACATGAAATCTAGGTATTTAAAATTAATGGGATATGAGTGCATTATATCTATATAGTCTGGATAGGGTCTTTTATAATTTGATCTATAAATTTCTTAAACTCTTGGACCTTAAACTTGTTTGAGTATCCCTAAAATATATTATGGATTAATCCTATCTAATAGGGGTAAACTTGAAGTCTGCCCAAATCGTCATTAATAACGTCAAAATTGGAACCACTTGAAAACATAAAAGTTGTAGGAAATTGTCTCAGCTTTCTTGTGTAAAAACTTAAGCTCATTTGGACTTCTAGAACTCTAGATATGGCTAAAATACTGAACAATGCTCGGGCTAGAGGACAGATTCGGGCTTCTTTGTTGTTGCTACAATTTTGACTTGAAAATGGCCTTTTTAGATCTTGGGCTCTATATGAAAGTTGTAGGCCTCTATCTTACCTTTCTAGCCATATAAAGTAGACTTAAATCTGAGATCTATAGCTCCAGATATGACCCAATTATCGAATAGTGTTCCGGTTTGGATTGCACCAACATCTCTTTTCTAATTTTGGTCATCTTTTTGCCCTTGCAATTTAAGTTCTTAAAGTCATCAATCAATCCTTTCATTTATGTGATAGGCCTGCATTTAAAATGAACATTTACCACAAATTAAAGGTATCTTATATTATTAGATATATTATTATAAAACATGCTTTAGTTAAGGAGTTATTGATACTTCAAGTGCAAAATGATGATATTAAACCATGATAAAAATGCACTTTTAAGTACTAATCACACCCCCCAACCAGCTTATTACTAGTCCCTAGTAATCAAAGCGTTAAAAGAGAAAAACAATTTGCAAATTCCACAAAGCAAGGTATTCATCATTTAACTTCTATTAATCTATCTAGATAAACAAACTCTCGTTAAATTTATATACCTACTCAATACCTCTTAACAAGATATTCATAAACCTTTCTTTTGTGTTCAATGTATCACCATATAATTATGGGGCTTTTCTTGGAAGAAAATAAAATTTTTGTTCTAATGTTTAAGGTTAACTTCCTTGGGTTGGGATTATTATTTTTGTCTTTTTTTTTCTTTTTTTTTAAATATATATACATATAATTTAAAAACACCATGCATCTTTAACCCATGTAACGAGCTTTCAGCTAATGACTCCCAGACCAGTTGATCTTAGGGCATTAGGTGTTAAGACACCCCTACGAGCTTAGTAACTCGGGTCGCAGATACTGATATGTAGATAGTGCAATGTTTGATTTCCTTAAGCTTTTCTCCTCAACCCATGTAATAAGTGTTGGGCCAATAGCTCCCAAGTCAGTTGACTTTAGGGTATTAGGTGTTAAAACACCCTTTCGGGCTTAATTGCTTAGGTTAGAGAGGCTACGAAACCAAACTTATCTACATTTTTATTATTATCATTTTTTTCATTTTTTTTATTTTTTTTATTTATTTTTAATTATATACAATCCCTTTCCCTTAGTTGTTACCTTTAACAAAAGAACATAAATAATGTGATAATCCAATATGCAACCCACAATCATATGTTAAAGTGTGTGTGTGTGTAAATTAAGGTTTAAGAATACATGTTAAATAAGTATATGAGCAAAATTAAGTGATAACAATGCGAGAGTTTGTAAACCTGAATATTTCAAGAAGTATTATGATAGACCTTATTAAGAATGGTTACTAAGATGCGTCACAAGAGTCACTTTAACAAAAGAGCTCCTTTACTCCGCTATCCTAGTAACAACAATTTTGCATATGCTTTATGAAATGGAAAATAATTTTTTTTTTATCAACTACTACCCTCTCCCCCCAACCAAAATGAGACATTGTCCTCAATGTTCTAAGGTAGAAAGATAGAGTATAGAAGATATCACCTGAAATAACGAACATTGACAAACCTGAAACACACTAAAACAAATATAAGAAACAATAAAACATAATAATAAAACCAAAAGACACAAAGATTCACAAATGAAGGCTCAAATCCAATCTATGCTTTTTACGGCTTTCCTTAGTTGACCAATTTATGCGACTCATGGAGGGATCAATTACAGGAATGAAGGATTGTAGTTGGTCAATTAATTGTTCAGCAGTAGCAGCAGAGATTAGGATTTGTCATGCAGAAGTTGTTAGAAATTCCTGTTCCACAGCATGATCAAGAAAAGACAACAACTACTTATCATAATAACCATTCACATTTAACAAACCTATGGGTTTATGGTGAATGTGCAGTTGAGCCCAAGAGGAAATATGAAAGATCTCTTCCAATGTACCTAGACCACCTGGTAGAGCAATGAAGGCATCAACATGATTAAACATTGCATTCATTCGAGCCGACGTTGTGGAGACCTAAAGTTCCTCTCCAATTGTTTTTCCAATGATGTCCCCTTGTGCTAAAGCTTCGGGGACGACCCCCAAAACTTGACTACCTCCTAAAAATGATTGCCTCCCCCATACACTAAATGAATCTTTCTCTTAGCTAGCACTTGACCAAGATTATTTGCTGATTCTAAAAACTCCTTTTCTTTCCCAGGACTAGATCCACCGAAAACACAAATATTTCTTATATGATGACTTGAGGAACTTGCCATTTCTACACACTTCTGTATTTGTTGAATGTATGGGTTGAGTAGAAATGAAAGGAAGGAAGAGAGGGTTTTATAGATGAGAAATTAGAAAGGCAATCGTAACACCTATATGTAAGCCAGCTGCAGTCTCACACTCTCTCTCTCTCTATTTATTTATTTATTTACTTTTGAAAAAGCATGTGTATGTACAGGTAGTTGTGATTGTGGCTCACATCTTCCCTTGGTTTTACATCCAAGAACGGCTTAAAGACCCTCTATGGGTCGGGGATAGGCTTCCCATCCAGTTTTCTTAAAAACTGGCATACAGGGTCTTTTTTAGTCAAATTCCCAAGACTAAGTCGATCATGTTCTTTATGAAATAGTGGTCATAAATCATGAATTGCACGATGCACATCTCCACTAGGATGCATCTCAAGAGTCAATAGAAGATTATCTAAAGACTCCTTACTCAGGCCATCCTTAATGAATTGTATTTTATCTTCACGGTTTATAGATACCATTCCTAAAAAACGACATTGTGTATTACAAGTCCATCTAGCACATCGATGACAGACATCCAGTCGTTTTGCACGACGCTTCTTTGCAAAAGTGCTTTTACCTGTTCCAGGCATGTGTGAAATAAAGAAATTAGAGGACTCATTTTACTTGTTCCAGGCATGTGTGAAATGAAGGAGTTAGAGGACTCACCTGATAATCGGACCTTTGCTTCAATCAACCAGCGAATATCTTCAGGAATTACATGATTCATTAACAATCTCAATCTTGCACATCTAGCATGGTAAATTTTTATAATCGCATTCTGAGGCAGAGCGGGAAAATACGTTTTCAATTTTTCTAGATTAGTGTCCATTTTCAAATGAGAATTGGAAGAGAGATTCAAAGAATTGCACAAATATATACACAGATATCAGTTATTGTGGGAAACTGAAAGAACTGACTTAAGTCACGAAGTACCGTTGTCCGTGATTGTGCATCAAAAGTGTCATTAAGTCTCTTATTTTACTTATGTATTTATTGTTTTTATTTGGTTGTTTTTATAATAATTGATGTGTTTTTTAGTAATGAAGTTTGTTTTAATGTTTCGATAGGTTTTTGGAGCTTAAATGAATTAATTCAGGAAATTCAACGTCGGAATTCAGAACAAAGAATTGAAGAGACATTTAGTTGAAGATTGAAGAAAATCTTGGTTCAAATAAGTGCTCCAAATTTGTCCCAAAAATCAATTCTATTCCAATTCTAGAAAAGAATATCATATGATTTATTTCAAGCCCAAACTTGCCTTATGTTGTGTGCAAACTTCAACCATTAAACACTCAAGGTTTCAATGTCAATCTTAGCCCAAATAATAAGTACATTTGTATACTTATTTGATGCTCAAATTCAGCCCAAAATCAGCCCCAAATCAGCCCTAAATCAACCCCAAATCAACCTTCAAATCAACCCAAACACAATCCATGATCTTACATGTCCACACAACAAATAACAATTGATTTATTTTGGGTAATCCATTGATCCAAGAAGGCAAGCACATGGATGGAAAGCTGGAGGGGATATTTTAACATTATTTTGGGTCAAAAAAAGAAGGATACACCTCATAAATGAGGAAGAAAAACGTGTACCAAAGTAGTTGTAAAGCTGTCTTGATTTGATTTTTCAGAACACCTTTCGGTGTTTTGCCTATAACTTTTGACTCAGGTGTCCAACTGAGCTGTTCTTTAATGATCTGGAAAGGTGACAAAATTGCCTATAAATATGTCTCTAATAGCCTTCTCGAAAAAAAGCTCCTAAGAGGGTCGAATTGCTGTCCAAAGTTAGAGTCAGATTTGTGTTTGAATTTTTTCTGAAATTGTATTGTGTTCTTCTTTATAGATTTCGGTTCTTTAGTTTGTAAAACTTATTATTTCAGTTGGATTCAAGTTCTTTCATGTTTATTGAAGTGTTCTTATATATAATCATGGTTGGCTAAACTCTTTCTTGGATTCAAATCAAGGATAATGGTGATTGAGGTGAGTTCTTTAGGATATGAATGAATCTTAATGTTTATCTTCTTATTTTCTTCATGAATGATTTATTATTGTAAAGAAATTTTAGAAATCATTTAGGTAATGTTATAATCTTGAATTTTTATGCACAAACTTTAGTTTTGGTATAGAGATTGCTTGATTCAATGTCTTACTTAATATGAAAGTACTTGTTCATTCTTAAGCAATAATCAATCTTCATCCTTTTAAACTTCATTGTAATATCTTTCGATCTAATATCACCATCGTTGATATTAGGTTGAGTTATCTTATATATGTTGAAGAAATCACCAATACATCACCATTAAAATTGATTTGGACCAAGACTTACTTTTTCTTCTCATTTAAAATCTATTTACATTTTTTTTATCTTTAAAATCAAATCCATCAATTATTTTCAACCAAGTTATTGTTAATTTAATTTCTCTTGAGTTTTTTTTGTTACTTAGCTTAATTTCCAGATCTAGTTCTCTGTGGATATGACCTCGATCTTACCGAGTTAATTGCTACATCGCACACTCGTGCACTTGCAAGTTAAAACAAGCCGATCATAAAAAGCGGTCAAGCAATTTTGGCGCCGTTGCCGGGGAGCTAGCAAGCAAAGGTAACAAATTTAGATTTGATTATTGGAAAACTAAAAAAAAATCATATAAAAAAAAATCAATTGGCTGGTTTTACCGCCTAAAAAAAAAAATTTACCTTAACGTTTCAGATATTGGACTGTGGACTGGACTATTAATTGTTAGATTTTGGTTGGTTCACCCATTTTTCTTTTATTGTCTATTCTTATTAGTTTCTAATATTTTTCTTGTTTATTTCATTTTATTTTGTTGATATTGTTTTTATTTATTGTCTAAAGTGCTTGGCCGGTATTACCGCCTTTTTATTCATGCTTGTTATAATTATCTTTTAATGTTTATTGTTGTTATTTTTCTTATATTTATTGTCTAAAGTGCTTGGTCGGTATTACCGCCTCTTATTTATTTCAATTTATTTTGTTGTTTTGTTATAATTATTTTTCTTATATTTATTGTTTGAAGTGCTTGGTCGGTATTACCGCCTTTTTATTCAAGCTTGTTATAATTATCTTCTAATGTTTATTGTTGTTAATAGTGCTTATTAGTTGGAGAGTGAATTTCTTAATTTGTTGTATTTTTATTTTTGAGCTATTACTTTTATTTGCAATTTTTTTTTCTTTCTTTCCTTTCCTTTCCTTTCATATTCATATAATTGTTAGATTATTATTATTATTATTATTATTTTATCATGGCTAATGTTGAAGATGTAGAGGGTGAAGGGAGTGTTCAAGGTAATGGACCTCCACAATTCAATGATCAACCTAATTTTCGAACTCTTAGAGAGTATCTTCACCCGGCTAGACAAAGTACACCTTCGCGTATTATCTTACCTTTTAACCAACAAGCTTTCAATTTGAAACCGGGTATGATTCAACTTCTTCCCACATTTCATGGTATGGATTCTGAAAATCCATACATACACATTAAAGACTTTGAAGAGGTATGTAATACTTTTATTGATAGAACATGCACCGAGGAAACCATTCGGCTTAAATTGTTCCCATTCTCTCTAAAGGATAAAGCCAAGCTTTGGCTAAACTCCTTGCGTCCTAGGTCTATAGGTACATGGAGAGAAATGCAAGCTGAAGTTTTGAAAAAATACTTCCCCACTCATAGGACAACAGCCTTACAACGTCAAATGATGAATTTTTCTTGTAGTCCAAATGATTCATTTCACCAAGCTTGGGAAAGGTTCAAAGACTTGTTAAATGCATGCCCTCACCATGGTTTTGAGATGTGGAGGTTAGTAAGTTTCTTTTATGACTCTCTTACCGCAGATTTTAAAAAGCTAGTGTCAACCATGTGTAATGGTGAGTTTTATGACAAAGAACCAAGTGAGGCCTTCGATTTTTTTGATCAATTGGCTAAAAACACAAAGCAATGGGAGACTTCTCTCCCAATTCATGTTGAGTCTAGAAACACCATTTCTCATTCAAGTGGGAAGTTTCAATTGAAAGAGACTGATGACCTCAATGCTAGATTAACCTCATTGGCTAGGAAAGTAGAGTCTCTTGAGATTAAAAAAGTGCATGTCATGAGTGAACAACAAGAGGAAAGTTGTGTTGTTTGTGAGAGCAAAGGGCATAGGACAACTGAGTGTCCTACCATTCCAGCCTTCAAGGAAGTGCTATATGGCCAAACTTCTGATTCAAGTAATGTTAGAAAGCCATTTCCAAACCAAGTAGGCAATCCCTACTCTGAGACCTATAATCCTGGATAGAGGAACCACCCAAATTTTGGATGGAGAAATGAGGGCTCTTCAGTACCTCAAACATTTCAACCTCCACCCCAACCATTTCATGCTCCCACATATAACATATACCAACCACCTCATAAGAGATCCTTAGAGGATACTCTTCAATAATTCATGCAAACGCAAAGAGGAATCAACAGCCAAGTTTACAAATTCCAAGACCAGACCAATAGGACGTTAGATGACATTCGAAGTCAACTAACTAAGTTGACTCAATCACTAAGCATTCAAGAGAAGGGAAAAATCCTAGCTCAACCAATGCCCAATCCTAGAGGCCAAGTACACATGAGTGAATCCTCACCTAGTGAACCTTCAAACCATGAACAAGTCCAAGCCATCACTACCCTTAGAAGTGGAAAGATTGTTGACAAAGGTGTAGGTTTTAGGATTCCTAAAGGTATTGTAGAGGAGAAATCTAGGGAAAGTGAAGAGAAAATCAAAACACAAGTGATAAATGAGAGTTTAAGTGACAAAGAAGGTGAGATAAATGAGAAAGAGATGAGTGAGAAAGGAGATGATTCAAGAAAAATTAGAGTCAAAATGAGTGATTTAGAATTTGTTCCTAGAGCACCATTTCCACAAAGGTTAGGGAAACCTAAACAAGATCTTATGAACTCAGAAATCTATGAATTGTTCAAACAAGTGAAAGTCAATATTCCACTCCTTGATGCAATTAAACAAGTTCCATCTTATGCAAAGTTTCTTAAGGATTTATGCACAGTCAAAAGGAGATTGAATGTGAAAGAAAGAGCTTTTCTGACTGAACATGCTAGTGCCATCATCCAGTTTAAGACCCCTCCCAAATACAAAGATCCTGGTTGTCCTACCATTTCATGCATTATTGGAAGTCATAAGATAGATCAAGCTTTGTTGGATTTAGGAGCAAGTGTGAATTTAATACCCTACACTGTTTACGAACAATTAGGTTTAGGAGAAATCAAGCCTACTCGAATCACCCTTCAATTAGCTGATAGTTCAATCAAGATTCCCAGGGGTATCGTTGAGGATGTGTTGGTCCAAGTAGATAAATTCTACTTTCCTGTTGATTTTGTAGTGTTAGACACCGCACCAATTCAAGGTTCTAATGCCCCCATCCCAGTCATCTTAGGGAGACCTTTCCTAGCTACATCCAATGCTTTAATTAACTGTAGGAATGGGGTGATGAAATTGTCTTTTGGGAATATAACTGTGGAGATGAACATATTCAATGACTCCAAACAAATCGGGGAACATGAGGACATTAGAGAGGTAGATTTCATCCAAACAGTTTGTCAAGAACACTTTGAGAGAGTGTGGATCAAGGATCCATTGGAGAGAACTTTAATTCATGATGACAGATTTTGTTCTTTGGAATGTGTTGATGAGGAGGTAAGAGAACTCGAGACTTATTTAGATCCAATGCCTATTATGTCAATAGGTCAATGGACCCCATCATTTGAGCCTTTGATTTCACCCCAAGTGAAAGTTGAGGAATCTTTTGTCCAGCCTGATAAACTAGAAAGGAAGCCTTTACCGAGTGATCTTAAGTATGCATTTCTAGGGGAAGATGAATCATATCCTATTGTGATCTCATCAAAACTTAGCATAGAGCAAGAACACAAACTTTTGAGAGTGGTGAGAAAACACAAGAAAGCAATTGGGTGGAAAATTACTGACTTGAAAGGAATTAGCCCTCTTTTATGTACACAGAATCTATCTTGAAGAAGAGACTAAATCTGTGAGGCAAATGCAAAGACGATTGAACCCAAACATGAAGGAAGTAGTGAGAGGTGAAGTGCTTAAGCTACTTGATGCAGGTATCATTTACCCTATTGCAAACTCAAAATGGGTTAGTCCAACCCAAGTTGTCCCAAAAAAATATGGAGTCACGGTAGTGAAGAATGAAAATAATGAGCTAGTACCAACTAGAATCCAAATTGGATGGCGTATGTGCATTGATTATCGTAAATTGAACATGGTGACTAGGAATGACCATTTTCCACTTCCATTTTTAGACCAAGTGCTTGAAAGAGTAGCTGGAAGAGCTTTCTATTGTTTTCTGGATGGATACTCAGGTTACAACCAAATTGAGATTTCTTTAGAAGACCAAGAAAAAGCCACTTTCACTTGTCCTTTTGGTACTTATGCTTATAGAAGAATGCCATTTGGTTTGTGTAATGCACCAGCCACTTTTCAAAGGTGTATGATGAGTATCTTTAGTGACATGGTGGAAAATGTTTTGGAAGTTTTCATGGATGATTTTTCAGTTTATGGGGATTCTTATGAGTTGTGTCTAATGAATCTAGAAAAAGTTCTTGAAAGGTGTGAAGAGAGCAATCTTGTACTCAATTGGGAGAAGTGTCATTTTATGGTGACACATGGCATTGTTTTAGGTCACATTGTCTCTTCAAAAGGGATAGAGGTAGATAAGTCAAAAGTGGAAGTCATTCAAAAATTAACTACCCCTAAGACTGTGAAAGATGTGAGATCCTTTTTAGGACATGTTGGTTTTTATCGAAGATTCATTCATTCTTTTAGTACCATTGCCAAACCATTGTGTAACTTGTTGTCACAAGATGTCCCATTTGATTGGACATCAAAATGTCAAGAAGCTTTTGAAAAGCTTAAAGGGTTGTTGACAACTGCACCAATCATACAAGCTCCTGATTGGTCTTTACCATTTGAACTGATGTGCAATGCTAGTGATTTTGCGGTTGGGGCTGTTTTAGGGCAAAGAAAAGACAAGAAATCTCATGTCATATATTATGCTAGCAAGACTTTGAATGATGCTCAATTGAATTACACTACAACTGAAAAAGAACTCTTAACTGTGGTCTTTGCATTAGACAAGTTTAGGTCTTATTTGGTTGGATCTCTTGTTATTGTTTTCACTGATCATGCAGCATTGAAATATTTGCTCACAAAACAAGATGCCAAACCACGTTTGATTCGATGGATCCTCCTACTCCAAGAGTTTAACATTGAAATTCGAGATAAAAAGGGAGTAGAGAATGTAGTGGCTGATCATTTGTCTCGTCTTTCAAGCTATAAGACCATAATTGATGAATCTCCAATAAATGAACTCTTTGCTGATGAAAATTTATTTTGTGCAGGTACTGTCTCTTACATTGGTTCTCCATGGTATGCTGACATAGCAAATTACCTAGCCACAAGTCAGATTCCTTCTCATTGGTCTAAACTTGACAAACAAAAATTCTTGCGCAATGTGCGCACCTTTTTTTGGGATGACCCCTACCTATTTAAATATTGTCCTGACCAAATTATTAGGCGGTGCATCCCTGATCATGAAATTCCAAGGGTCATTAATTTTTGTCATGCATTAGCCTGTGGTGGGCATTTCTCTTCCAAGAAAACCATTGCCAAAATCTTGCAGTGGTTTTTATTGGTCTACCATGTTTAAAGATGTTCATGCCTTCTGTGTTACATGTGACCGATGCCAACGACTAGGTAGCCTCACTAGGCGTAACATGATGCCCCTTAACCCCATCCTTGTTTTGGAAATATTTGATTGTTGGGGGATTGATTTCATGGGACCTTTTCCAAGTTCATTTGGTTACCAATTCATCCTTGTAGCTGTTGATTATGTGTCTAAATAGGTGGAGGCCATTGCATCTCGAACCAATGACCATCGAGTTGTGGTCAAATTCTTGAAAGAAAATATTTTCTCTCGTTTTGGCATGCCCCGGGCTATGATTAGTGATGGGGGAAAACATTTTTGTAACAAGCCCGTTGGGATTTTGATGAGAAAATATGGTGTAATTCACAAGGTCAGTACCCCTTATCACCCACAGACTAGTGGCCAAGCTGAGTTGGCAAATAGGGAGATCAAGAACATTTTAGAGAAAACAGTCAATCCAAACCGTAAAGATTGGTCCCTACAACTAGTTGATGCTTTGTGGGCATATCGCACTGCTTATAAGACCTCTTTAGGAATGTCTCCTTATAGGCTAGTTTATGGAAAGCCTTGTCATCTCCCTGTTGAGATTGAGCACCGTGCATATTGGGCCATTCGGCAATTCAATGACAATGAAAACGAGGTTGGCAAAAATAGAAAGCTTCAATTGGATGAATTAGAGGAGCTAAGAAATGATGCATTTGAAAATGCAAAAATTTCAAAACATAAGATGAAAACTTTGCATGATAAACATATTCTTAGAAAATCCTTTCATGTTGGTCAAAAGGTTCTCTTGTATAATTCACGATTACATCTCTTTCCTGGGAAGTTGAGGACAAAATGGATTGGTCCATTTGTGATTAAATCCATCTATGAGCATGGTGCATTTGAGGTAGAAAATCCCAAGAATGGAAATATTTTCAAAGTAAATGGTCATTGATTGAAACTTTATCTTGAAAATGTTGTGGCTGAAGTTGAGACATTGGATCTTGAAGATCC
>NW_011502225.1:0-5204 GCF_000495115.2 Populus euphratica
TCATAATTTTTTTCAATGATTCTGAAAAATAACAAGAGAAAACCACCTCTAACCATATAGATGTGTAGGTGATAAACATTGATGTCTACAAAAAGTGATTTTCTAACTCAAAAATACCCAATTACTCTTTTATTTGAACACTTCATCCAGTATCTGGCAAGCTCATGGGTTTTTGTAGAGTTTGACCATCTAATCCAATAATTACCCGGACACGTGTCATGTCTAAAACTCCTAAGACCTGGAATGCAAGGAGCGTGTACGCACGCTTCTAGCTAGGCACGTGAGGATAAACCTGGAACTTGTGTGGATGATATGATCTTTTTTATGCGGGACGAGGCAGTGATCACCTGACAGGACAGTTACGAACTATTCTGAAAAGCCAAAGACAATAACCCCAAGAAATGCAATCCAGAACGGCAAGCGACAGGGACTTATCGGACACGTGTAACAGCAAAGAAGAACTTTGAGCTAAGTTTCGGTACCTGGGCCGTTAGTTTCAAATTTTCTCCCCATGGCCCCCCTGATTCGAAATTCCAGTAGCTGTTTCGTCTTGAAACCGGTTGCTTACTTACAGGTGTCGGTTTACGAGTACTGAAAACATAAAAAAGTTGTCTGCAAGGGCAAAGCCCTGACCATGAAATTAAAATATTTTAAGGTCACAGCATGTAAGAATATTGGAAACTTTATTAGTTTATGGTAAAAAGCTGTACATGGTACAAACCAGTAGTCCTTTGATACTTTTCTTTTTTTTTCTTCAAATTAAAGTGATTTCTCTTTTGTTCCCAGTTCAAAGGAAATTTCAATGTTGCCATCAATTTTGAAAATTTAAAATCCAATTTCAGGATCAAATTTGTTGGATTATGGGATCAATTCATGGTTTGGATCCGATTTATTTAGGTGAATAAAATTATTAAAAATCTAATTTAACTAGAAATCAATTCAAGTCAAGCTTTGAATTTTAAATTATTAAAAAATTATTTATTTTAGTTAAAAAATGATAATTAGTAGCTACAGAATTCTAGAATTGGATTTGTAACCATTTTATGAACAAATCATTTTTTCAGTCCAGATCTTCAATTTTTCATAGGGTTTGGTACTCTCATAAATTATTATTGATTACACGAGGATTATGGTATTTAAGAATATAATAACAGTTATTTTTTAAAGTAATTTAATCTAGAATTATATCAAAATAATATATATTATTTAAAAAAATTATTTATAAGACAAGCACATCAAAATATCTAAAAACAATTATAAAATATTAATTTGAAAAAAAAATTATTTTTTTAAAAAACACTTTTAAAATATAAAAACAAACCAATAAAAATATAATCTTGGCCACAATCTTTGCTTCCAAGACAGAAACTTGGAGTAATAAACTGCTCTTGGCTTTATTTTTCTATGTAGAGTAACAATAATGCCCTAGCAGCTTCATGGCAATAAATACAATATTAATTGATTGACAAACAAGTAATTGAGTAGAGGAGATAAAAGGTTTGTTAAGAAGAGTGGCAGAATATTTTTTAGCTTTCATGGCCCACTGCTTGCTTTTCAGGCCACCTTCAATGCCAAAAAAACAAAACCTCTTTAATGCTCGGAAAGTATTTGTTTACTCCGATGGAAATGGGCGAAGACGACGAGTAAATGGTTTGCATGTGATATCTTCTGCATCAACACCAATTATTTCCTTACAAGGATCCCAAATGAAAATTCATTCAATATATTTTTTTAGTAACATGATTTCTAGATTAATTTACATGTATTATTATTAATTTTAAAAATTTTAAAATTAATAACTATATAAATATCTTTGATAACCCTTAAAAAACTCAAATTTATAATTATTAAAAAATAAATTTAAAATCTAATTAGTTAAATTATTCTTTAAAATTATTTAATTTATTACTTTATTCCATTGAATTTATAGGTTTTACGGTGATGACGTGTTTTTTTATCGACAAATCCATGAGTAAATTGAATTTTAACAGAAATACAACTTAAACATGTCTCTTATAATCTATTATGTGGAATTTATTCGGTTAAATTTTATCAAGTCAGCACTAAAATATTTTTATAAAACAAAACAATTATTTTTATAAAAAAATAAAAACAACTGGACATAATTGTTTTAATGACCCACGAGCTAATTTTCCATGCAAAATGTTAAATGGACAGCTTTTAATTGATTAACCAAGTAGTTAAACAAACATTGGGTAAATAACAATTCCATATATATGAAAAATGGTTTATTATTAATTAAAAAGTAAAAGAAAAGGAGAATGTCTAAAATGATAATCAGATGGCTTCTCTCTCTCCTGAGAATGGCTAGTTTATTCAATGGAGGAATTAAGAAACGCCCATCCTAGCTGTAGGGTGATCGATCACCTCCTGAAGTATTTAAGCTTAATTAAAATGGTGGTCCTAATTAAGGGGATCCCCACCACTTCTGTTTCAATGTTTGGCTTTAAGATCAAGCCATTTATTTTCCATTTATTTTATTTTTTAAGAAAAGGACCGATCGATCCATCTCTAAATAGCTTTAGAGCACCCATCTTTATCTTTAGAATTAATAAATAAATCTGTTTTGGCATTGGCACGATTAATTTATGAATTCAATGTGTCAAACGAGTCACTTGGGGTGGCAATTGTAGTGGTTAGGTTCTCCTCTAATTCAATAAACTTTTTTTTAACTTAAATTTCTTTATCAATATTAGATTTTTTTAATAGTTAATTCTTGATTAAGAAATAATATTTATATAAATTATTATTATAGTTATAAAATTTGATTTAATTAGCTCAAATTGATGCCTCGTATAACTCCAATCAAAACTAATTAACATCCAACTTTATTAACTTAAATAATTTAAAAAAACCCTAAAATAAAATTATTTTGAACAAAAATGATACACTCAGTTGATTTAACAGCTTAATTTAATTGAATAATTTAAATTTTAAATCAAACCCTACAACTATGACTATTATTACCGATATTAATAATATTTTTGATCTTTTCTTAAAACTTACAAGTTTTTGAAAGAGAAAAAATCAAAATCTCGACAAAGGTTGTCAACTACTCATGCATGTTACCATATTTCAACATTTTGCTACACTGAGTCATTTTGAACAAAAAAGGATAGACTCGGTCTTTGAATCACTCAAATTCTCGGGTGATCACGATTATTGCTGCCATTACTAATGATGTTTTTCTTGTATTCTTAAAACTTACACATATTTGAAAAAAAAAAATCAAAATCTTGACAAAGGTTAAATTCTTGTCAATTACTCGTGCACGTACTATATTTCAACATCTTGCTCCACGGGGTCATTTAGTTGACCCATTTGACCCCGGAACCCTTCATGCTCGGAGGAGGTTACAGTTAGGTCAACCATGGTCATGAAAAATGTCGAGTATATTCTGAATTTTGTTTTTGTTTTTGTTTTTGTCAAACCGTTGACTTTCTCGTGCCTTGCACTAAAACCAATTCAGCAGCCATTAAATCTTTGACATTTCATGAGAGGTTGCGTGTGGGCAAACCCTTTTCTAAGAAATTGGTCGGCAAACTAAAGCATCCACAAAATACCGTAGCCTTTTTACCTTCTTTTTTTGCTTGAAAAAGAACCATACGCTTTGCAACTTGTCCATACACTTTGCCTTGCCTAACTCACCTTCCTCGCACCATTTATCTTGATCGCCAACTCATGGCTAGAGTCAAATGCAATGGGAACATGGCTGAATACATTACATTGTGCCATGAAAGTTGAGTATTCTATCGAATAATTATTTTCCATACATATCCCGAGACTTGCGTGGATTTTGGATTGCCCAATATGATAATTTCACCGTCTTCTTTGTCGATCTTCATTTTTTATACTTATTTATTAGATTATAAATTATATGAATTTACAGGAGCACTTCTTTCAAAATCACCTAAATTTAACGAAGGAACCAGGGAATAAATGTTTTTTTATCACGAAAAACAAGGCTTATATATCAATTGAGAATAAATCTTTTATTCATATATATATGATTTTAAGTAGTTTGATTATATATATATAATCATCAAACGAAACTTTTAGAATTGTGTTTCTTGATATGGATATATTCAAATTTATCACGAAAAACAAGACTAATGTGTTTCGGTTGAGATTAAACCTTTTATTGATATGATTTTAGGGATTGCCTCTTATAGCAATCTTGCATACCATCATGGCCCTTAAATCACGATACATGGTTAATTTTTCTTTTGTTTCGTCAATCATGGAGCCCTGATTAGACAATTTATATCCGAATCATTGATGTGTTCTTGTGAGAGATAAAATCCCACAAATTTGTATTAAATTCAAATAATAAATTCATGACTTACCATGTAAACACGTAAAAGATCACGTAATTTGAAGCCAATGCTCGATCACATGATACCTTGTCGTTTACCAAGCTTTCAGAGGTGTCATGCATGACCACATCTAGGTTAAAATTGGTGGAAGACTCATAGGAGCATGACCAAACTCTTTGTTTTTGACCTCTTGTTGGCTCCACAGAAAGCACCCGCAAGGTTATTTTACCTAACCACACCTTGCACAGTGCATTAATGCACAATATCGAAAACACTTCTCCTCATGATTTGCGCCCCCCACCTCCACCTAATAAACAGCTAATCACATACACACAGAGGCCTATCGAGGCATCTCTACACACTCTACTTTAACTAGACACTAAAAGTTGGTGGAGACTGCCTAACAGAAATCGAATCACTCCTCACTCACGCTATTCGAAGAAAAAACTCATCTTTTTTTATCGGTTTTAATTTCATATTATCTCTTGATCACTTTTCAATAAAGATTAATTTCTGTGAAGATCACTCGGTGAAAAATGTTTTTTTTTCTAAAACAAAAGTAAAGTTTAAATGAAATATATGGATGGAAGACTATGAAAGTGATTAAAAGTTTTTAATTGATAGTTTTATGAAGCTTACGATGTAAGAAATTAAATATATTTAATGATAAGGTTGAGACTGTTTACATTATATTTCCAAAATTTACCTTATTTCTATTTTGATTTTCACAACGGTAAATAAATTTGTTACTCATTACGGTAAATAAAGAAATGTTTAGAAATGTGATTTTATTTTGCTTTGTGTTTTTGAATTGTTTTAAAATATTAAAGTTAAAAATAATTTTTATTATATTTTCAGATAAACTCG
>NW_011502225.1:9530-19020 GCF_000495115.2 Populus euphratica
AAAAAAAAAAAAAAGTAAAAGAAGAGGTGACTTTTCTAACCACACATATTTTAATTCAATGGTGTTTTTTTATTTAACATTATTTTTTATTAAGATTTAGCTTTATACTTACTTTTTAATTTATTTTTTTATAAAATTATTTTAATTTTATAATTTAGATTTAAAGTTTAACATGTTAGCTCATATAAAAGAACCATCTCACCTAAAAGTTTAAGTTGTTAGATAAAATATTAAAATATACTTTATATTATTCTTTAACACACCTTCTTGAGTGAAAACCCCTTAAATTTGAAATTTGCACAGACTTACGCTACTTTATGCTTAATATTTATCAAATAAATAGAAATGGTAAGATTCAAACTCGTGACCGCTTAGTCATTAAGACTCTGATATCATGTCAAAAAATCATCTTATCTAATATATTAAGTTGTTAGGTAAGGTCTCATGATATAATTTATATTATTTTCTAACAACTCGAACTTCATAATTTATTTTAATATGTTTTTTTTAGTTATCTTGGTCTTATGACCTAAATCACAAATTTTACAAATTAACCCGGATTCACTTCATAACACTGAATTTCTTGTAAAATTAAGTTTTATAATTAGTTTTGCTTTACTTTTTATAAGGTTGTTATAGTCTCGTGACTAAATATATAGATTGTTAGGTTAACTTGAGTTGAATTAAATTAATTTAATATATTGCATCACAATATTTATATATAAAAAATCATTTTAAATATTTATTTTAAATCAAACTATATTTTATTAATTATTTTAATTGATTTTTAACCTGTTAAATTAAATAAGTTATATATTATCGATGCTCAAAAAATTAATAACGAGTAAATATTTTATTATATTAAAAGAATTGAAATTACCTACAATGTAGTACAATTGCGAGAATTGCTAGGCAGTGACCTAGTTTTACCTGAGAGATATAATGCGTGATTTTGAAAAATACTTGATTATACGTGCAGATAAATCAATTTTTAATGTATTTTAAAGTGAACTTTAACTCTCTTTTTAAAGACATGAAAGATAAAAGACATCCTTTTTATCTTGATGTTCTTCAACTCTTTTATTTTAAGACAACAGCACAATGCTATCCTCCTAGCTCGTCCATTCTCGCCAGAATCCCACTTTAACTACCAGAAAAGTGATTTTACTTTTGTTGACCGGTTGCTGCCGGTGACAGTAAGAGGTTCATGTTCCACATTGCGGTGCGGTGCCGTATCTTCTACAAGAAACCAAACGACTTTTGGCCCTTTCTCCACCCTTGACGAGACGGGGGCCGTTAGCCGATCAGAACCGTTAGATTTGCCCGAAAGATTTGGTCAGGCACACGTGTGCACTGCTCACTGGATGGTATGTTTATTTATATATAGAATAGTCAGGCCCACGTGAATCTTACATTGCTGGCTAAAAGCTGGAAACAATCTTGCTGCAGTTGAATATTGGGGGACTGGCCAAGAGATATGGGCAAGTTTTCAACTTCGATAATAATTCCTTGCTGGAGCTTCCTCGACTCAAGAATTTATTCAATAATTTCGATTATGTTGCACATTCATATCGTAAAATAGGTTATTTTAATTTATTTAATAATATTATTATGGTTTTTTTTAAATAATTTTTTATATTGAAATCTGTAATATAATTATAGTTGTTTTTTAAATAATTTTTATATTAAAATATATAGTAATAATATTTTTTATTTTATTTTTAACTTCAATACATCAAAAACAACCCAAAATATACTAAATTTTAATATGAATATAAAATTTAAAATTTTTTAAATAAAATAATTTACTCCGTAATTTATAAGGCAATTCAATAATTCAAATTATTTTTAAATTAACGTCAAAACAATTTAAAATATATTAAATATATTAAATTTTAATAAAAATATTAAATTTTAAATTTTTAAATAAAATAATTGACTACATACATAATTTATAAGGCAATCTAATAATTCAATAATTCAAATTATTTTTAAATTACTTTTTATAAACCCTTTCTCATTGAAGAATGCATATAAATAATATTTATCATTTTATTATTTAACATACATGTAAATACTTTAAATGTATATTAACTATTTTATTTTTTATTGATTAATAAATAACAATAAATAATAAATACTTATTAAATATTCAAAACCCCATTGATAATTTATATATATTTAGATTTTTTACCTAATAAAAAATAATCTGAACAGTAGACACCCATCAACATCCCTGGTTGTCATGCATGCCAGCCCTTCACCGAGGAAAGTAGCATTCAATGAAACTTCCTCTCAGCCAACAATGCAGGTTCATTTCTCTCCGGAGGGGATTTCCTTCCGAGGGAGATCTAGTCCAAGTTGATTAATTTATTGCCCGTGTAAAGAGTTCAATATTAAACTCCGGTCTTTAGCTAACCATCTTTTTGTGATGCTTTAACATGACTGCCACCAGCATGACCAGTTGAAGCGCAGCAATTAGGTCCAAAGCATGAGTCACAGTGGGTCACCATCTCAAACGGCGGTCAATTTAACGCCGCTGCCGGGCGACCATTCTTTGAAGGGAATCGATGGATCAATTCTTCATAATCTTTGAACATTCATTCACAATTCCAGTCATAGACCAGATAATGATGATATGATATGTAGCGTGCATGCGCTGAAAGGCAACAGCAAATGATGACAATGCAAGTCCTCGCCGGCTGATTTATTTAAAGATAGATCATTCATAATCAGTTTGATATTGTTTACAAGAAATCCTGTTTTCGGAACTTTTCTTTAGATTTTAAACCCTAGACAAGAATCTGAAAGAACACATCTACTTACCATTGAGCCGAAGAAGCTTGAAGGGTCTTTACAGGTTATGCTCTACACACATGAACGCATGATGAGTAAAAGTGCAAGACAGCTGAAATAAATTGAGGAGAGTGATTGATCTTGCCATGCTTTCTGCATCTAAAACTTTTTGGTCAAGCTCTCTATTTCACAGACATGGAGCGTTGAGTTCCAGAATATTTTCCAAAAGATCTTCCATCAAAGCCAAATCATTGCAGGTTTGGCATGAAGAAAAAATTATTATTGAAACAAGAGAATGGGATCTAAGCACTTAAAAATACACAAAGAACATCTTATCACGTAGTGTAGTATATTTTGGTGTAGTTATCAAATTTAAGTTTGCTGAAAACATCCATCTAGAAATCTACCAACCCAGGACATGGTTTGGGCTAGTTTTGATTTCAAACCGGTTTGAAAATTGACTCAAGTGTCCATGACATGGACAAATCCGAGTGAGATCTGAGTTGACCTAATAACTCATAAGTTAACCAACTAAAGCTTTAGATTATAACTATGCCAGATATTCAATCAAGATAGATTTTTTGAACGTGAACAAGAACATGAATAGAACAAGCCACTTCACAAACCCTAGATAATTTTGTAAAATGTAGAAGATGAAACTAACCAACGTCAGCAATTTACATTGCATATATGTTTGTGTATAACATAGAGGAAGCACAGACACCAAACTAGTTCATGAATTAACGATCTGATGCCAATTCTTTCATAACAAGCATTTTCGCAGTACACAAAATACACTGCATTCAACGAATAAGCCTGTGGGAGATGCGGATGGCCTCCAAATACAAGCTTTTGCAGCTATCAAGCATCCACAGTAAAACATTTCTAGTACTCCACACAGTTTGGTGTTGGTAAGGGATAAAATTAATTTTCCTTGGCCAGGTCAGCCACAGCTTCTGACTCTATTGAGTCGGAAGGGGAAACAAGTCGCTCAACAGGGATTTTTGCCACGTCACGACGAACTCCTATATCAGAAACGAGCCGGCTGACACAATACATCCCATATCCCACAGCTGCCAGGCCGCTAAAGCTGGTTGTTAGAAATCGAAGTGGTGAAGAAACAATAGCACTAGTAGCAGCTATCAAGGAAGCAGCCTGCCCACTTCGACCAACACTGAGACTTGTCATCACGAGCAAGCCTGTCTTGCAGTAGATTGCAAAATCCTCACAGTTGTTCTTGAAAATGTTATATCCACCAAAACCATTTAGCAAGAGGAAAGAAGCACGGTGAAGGACATCTTCTGGTGGGTCAGGTTTGGCAAGGGTGCAGGTGCCACCTCGTGGTTTGGCAATGAAGAGAGCTGGAGAGACATCATACTCAAAGAGGTAGAGATAGCCACCTGATAGAAAACAATCGATGCAGGATGAGATGACACCATCAAGCCTTGATTGATCACCACATTTTGGGCATGGATTATCTGAAGGATGAGATGGAGATGAGCTGAAAACAAACCGGTCTAACACAGTTCCTGTGCCAATTTCTTGGCCTGATCCCCGAGTGAAGTGTATCACCTTCTCATCACCAAAGTATATGCCTAATTTCATTTGAGGATCTGATTAGAAAAGGATGTTGAAAATGCTAACATCATATCCCAAACTCAGAAATGCACATAAACACAAGCTTCATCTTGAGCGTATAAACCAGAATTTCATAGCTCAAATTTCAACTAGGATAAATTGTGATACACAATTAATAAGTTTAGATGTATTGATGAGTTGAGGAGAGAACAGATTGAAAATGCAAGAAATATGATAGCCATTAATGAAGCAACTCTAGAACTGGAAAGTAAATAATCTACATGAATTAAACTTCAACTTTCACATGATCTCCTATAGAAAAGAGCCACTCCCCCTATCTCCCTCCCCCTCTCACTGAACATAAACAATCACAGAGTCCTTTTTCACGTGAATTCATAAATGCAAGACCTAAAATTTAAAATTTAAGCGTAAAGATGAACAGAGAAGAAGATAAATGGAACCTATCCAACACTATATATGAACAAAGTGACAAATCTACAACATACTTTAACAGAAAGTACCATGTATGGACAACCTATAAAAGCTTTTGGGAGTTGTACCATAATGAGAATCTGATGAAAGATAGGGAAGGGCCTTTAGCGGTTACAAGATACTTATGGTGAATCAATGGACCTCCTTGTGAGTTAAAACTCAATTTGACATGTAAGAGTTATTGAAGCAATATAATCAAACATAATTCTAGGTCCAGTTATCTACTATATTATTAGTACTGTGTATCTTATCTTAGGGTCCTTTATATTACCTATGGAGCAACGACATTCCCCACGGATAGCATGGATCCATAGTACTTAAATTCAGTTGGTACTAAGCCAACTTTTGGATTTTATTTCTTCTAAGGCTTACATATTATAATGATTTTATTCTAGATGGCGTGGATGGTAATATGATTCAACATAATAATAATAATTCACGAGCACTCAATGATGTGAAAACTGCACAAACTATAGAGTGGAGGAAATGTTACCAAATTTCAGGAATAGCCATTTAATATTGTTGGCAATGACAAAAATGTATCCTGTCCCAAAGGAACATTGAATAAGACAGCAATGGTATGGATGGTGAACAAGTTATTCTTGTAAAGGCAAATTTTACAAGATAGATGCTAACAATGCCAGTAGAATTCCTAACAAAGGAGCCAAGCCTATTCAAACTTTTAAAGATTTTTCCTTGATTTAGTACCAAAAACAACTAAAACAACCTCACAAACAAGAAAACCGTTGGTTTTAGCAAACAGAATTCATAAAATACACAAGAATCGTGCTATGCCGCACAGAGGTTTTCACACTAATCCAATCAATCCTTGTCCAGGACACAAAAGAAAAGAGACTCCATGGATAAAAGAAAGTTGAGAGAGCAGCTCCTTGATGACTGACAAAACAGAGAATATACAAGAGCAAAAAAATGTGTGGAGAAACAAACAATATCTCAGTGACTGAAGATGCTTCTTCTGCTATTAACCATCTCTCAACCCCCTTGTGCCTATTAGCCATCATCTTACCACTCAAAAAAGAATTCCGCCCAACAGATTCTGAATTTTAAAAATATAGTGATATGCAGTAGATTAGCACTTAGCAGGCCCAATTACCAATGTTTCTGAGAAAATAACTTAATTAAAACCCTACATTTCCAATTCCATCCCATCATTCTAACCCTGTAATTGTGTTTCCAAATTCTAAATCCAAAAGTTCTTACGCTACATTTTAACTACTTCGATGAATTCCCGAATTGTTTTAATGAAACTCCATAAACAACCGTCTAACCATGATTGATTAACATACTAGCTAAACCTTTTCTTATAATAAGTAGAAGTGTAAAACTTTAACACAAACAGCAAGAATTTAATGTTTGATTTCATTTATTCAAAGAAATGATGTCTACCCACCATGAAAGTAAGATAGACATCTAAGACCTTAACCATCTCCCAGCCCCATCTTACCCTATTAGCCACCACCCTACCACTTAACCATAAATGACCCTGCTCCCCAAAAGATTCTGAACTTAAAACACAATACTCAGTAGAGTAGCACTTAACCAAAGCTCTGTTTTTTTCAATTCCATTCCATATTTCTATCCCTATAATTGTTTCGCAAGTTTTAAATTCGGAAGTTCCTATGCCAGCAGATATTACAATCATTTCCAATGAAACTCCATAAACAGGTATCTAACTATGATTAATTAAAAAATATTACAATCACTTCCAGTAACAGCCAGCAGTATAAAACTCCGACACCAAAAGGCATCACATAAAAAGTAAAAAAAAAAAATAATGTTTGGTCAATTCAAAGATATAATCTCTACCCACCAATTCAATTGCACCTAAAGGAATAAATCCCCCCATTTTATGCCCATTACTCCATCAAAAATTCCCAACCTCGCGTTCACAGGCTACTAATCCTGCTCTCAAAAGGTCAAAAAGCAATGGCCATCCTAAAAACACACCAAAGCATCATCTTTGCAAATTTGAATCCATCCAAAACACTGCTCTCCAATATCAAAAACCAATGAGAAAAACCAAATGATAAACCAAAAAACAAGCCAAGATATCAACTTGCCAAAAACTTTAATCCCGCTAGGTACCCGAAACACCAATCACACAACACCCAAAAACGAATAAAAAAAGAGAGACAGACCGTGATGGGCATATAAGTAAGCGTTTTTCCACGAGTAGATATGATCCCCTGGCCTTAACACATCTCTCTTGATACTATTCGAAAGAAGTCCCATTGCAATTTGCTTGCTTTTGCTCTGCTTCCTTAGCCTCTACGCTACGCAGTTGCCATGGGATATTTTGCCTTCCAACTTTCCAGTTCGAGTCTTACTATATTAATGAAACTTAGTTTGGAATTTGCCCTTTTAGTTTTGGGACAAGTACAACATAGTACCCAAATTATATGCTCATAGCAGATCAGTCCCTGAACCTTTAAATATCTCTGGTTACTCCCTGTGCAAATCAAATCATTTTTTCAATTATATGGTTCGTAAAGAGAATCATTGAAAAAATGTATTTTGATTACCATTTATTTTTCTAATTCAACCCAATAATATCTTTATTTTAAAAAAAATTATATTTACATGCACACAAACTTAGCCAGACATTATATTTTAATGTGATATATGCAATATATATTTTTAATTATAGGAACGCATGAGCATGTGACCGACACATGATCAAAATATATCTAAAAATTATTATAACTACTCTATGCTTCAAACCTGTCAACCATCAATAATTTTTCAAGAAAAAATTCATTCTTAAAAATTGGCTTTACAAAGTTTTTAATAAACAATAATGTCTTATATAACAAGGATTCTATTATAATCACGAGAGAGCTCTATTACATAATATTTACATTATTTAAAGGATTTATACAAAAACAAAGGGTTTAAAAACCAAATCATATTTACATAATCATTATTTTCAAGCTTATTATTACTTATAAAACTAAAACTTCTGGTGGTGGACATTGCATGGCTAGCACTATTCTCCTTCTTATAAAACATCTTAAATGACATTATATATTTTTATTTATTTTATTTTGGTTATTAATATTTTATTTTGTTTGATTTAATCGTGATTAAAAATCAGAACATTTAGTCGATGGTTAAAAAAAGGAGAATCGAACTAAAACAAGCACCAAATATAGATGGAGTGTAAAAGATTGCATAAAAAATTCACTTAAGTACTCGATCTTTAAACATAACACAGTATATGTAATCCTACTTCCTTTAATTTTTTTTAAAAAATAATTTTCATATTAAAGTTTATTTGTTTTATTTTTCAGATGCTAATAAAAGAAAAGAAAGAGAAAGGGTTATTGGATTCTAGCAAGGAGAGAGAAATTCATTGTTAACTCTATTTTTAGCCACCAAATTAAGTTTTCTTCATGTTTATACGTTCCATGAGATGATAAGAACTTTATGGTGGTTGTAATGATCCTCAATTTTGCATGGAAAAATCAAATCTAAACCAAAAAAACCAAAGCAAAATCAATTAGATTTTGGATTTTTTTTAAGTATTTGAATTTGATATAATAGTTTATGGGTGTTACGAGGGTGTTGATGAAGTGTTTTTAAGTTGAAATAACTTGATTTTTTTGTTTTTCGAGCTAAAGACAAGCTGCGTCTGTTTTTCAGCCAAAATATGGATTTTTAGACGACACATTGTCTTATCTACTTTTCTTCTAAAAAAATAGAAGCGGACAATAAGTCATCCATCCATTTTAAAAAAATAAAAATAAGCCCAAGCTTGCAAACATGGGCTTCAAGGCCCACCAATGCTCCTCGGCTTTTCATTTCAACTCTAGGTGTGGACTTGTAAGTTCGAGTCTTTTGACTCTCTCTCTCTCTCTTTTTTATAAAAAGATTGAATATAATTTTTTTTAAAAAAATATTGAGCCAGATTGAATTCATATTCCGGGTCACAAGTTTAACAAATTAAACCATAACAATTAAACAATTATTTTTTTATAATATTGCTTTGTTTTACTAGTATCATTTTTTAAACATAACTTTATAATTTATATTTCAATTAATATTCCTTATCAATGATTTTTCTTTTCTTATTTAATTTTTTTTATAGAGATTTTTTTTATAGTATTTTGCATGTTTAATTTTTGAAAACATTATTTTGATTCATCAATAATGTTATTTAAAATCCTTTTAATATACAAGAACTTTATTTTTTAAAATAAAAAATATTTACTTTCATATAATATTTTTGATATGTTTGCATAATATTTTTTCATTGTTATTTTATTTAATAGATTTAACATGTGTGTCTATTTTTTAATATTATTTCATTGAATAGAAAATTAATAAACAAATTTAGTTAATATAATCGAGTAAATATTCCACTTATTAACATATTTTATTATTTTATTTTATTTTTAGTTATCATTAAAATATTTTTATTTATTTATTACTACACATAATTTTCAATTTATTTAATTATATATATATATATAAACTTTTCAATTTATGCTTTAAATATCTATATGTACAAAAATGCATAAAATATCCTAAATGTACAGGTTTCTTGTATGAGGAAAAAAAAGTTGGCCTACAAACAATGTGTTAGCTATCCAAAACAAAACAA
>NW_011502225.1:19340-23894 GCF_000495115.2 Populus euphratica
CGCCTGTCCCCCCTGCGGTGTCTAACCTGTTCACTGAGGCTTGTAGGATGTCCAGTGGACCGTGGGATTAGTCGTGATGCGCGTAAACTGGTCCGGACACCCACATAAATAAATAAATAAAAAAGTTAAGCACATAAACCCATCTTGTGCATGAAAATACCATAAATTATTTATATCTCATCCCTCTATTTACATCATATCAACAACATATATTACATGATTAAAATTAAATTAAACATTTAAAACAAATGTTGCGGTTTCCATTAATAAAATTAAATTTATATCTCATCCCTTTATTTTATTTTTATTATTTTATTTTGAAATCGAGTTTATTTCTGTTACTCAATAAAGTTTTTGTCTAGGGTTTACATCTTCAATCCTTTTTCCATTCCATACTTATTCAGACTCCTTCACATTATCATTTACTTAATTCCTGTTAATTTTATTTTTTATTTTCAAAACTTCTAAGTTTCCAAGGGATCACAATTGGAACATTTTAAAAAATTTATGATCGATTCTCAGCATATCACGATCCAACAAGCTAGTCTTTGTCTGTATAAACAACCTTATAAAATGCTTAACGGTCTTATTAAATTAGCTTCCCCGATTATTGAAGTTTGTCTCTCTATCATTTTCAAAAATCTCCTATAGATAAGAAAAATCCTAAACAAAGAAATCTTGTGGGAGCGTCTCACCCTGTGTGAATAATTTGTCAAAAATTACAGTAAAATTTCTTCAGGTGGTAATTCGAAAGGGCGACCAGCGGCAACAATACTTGTCTAACAAAAATGGAGGTAGTCATGAGAAACGTATAACTTCCTTGTATTGAACTGTTCTGATGTTGTAACAGCTTCATGAAGAGCTTTAACATCATGATTAGCCATTCAAAGATGGGAACAGAGATTGCCACAACATATCCAGTTGAAGCTTGGGTTAATATCTATGGATTGCCATCGACTTGCAAGAAAGGGTGCATCAGTGACAAATGATGCAGATAATATTGAAAAAACCAAACTGATATGCATCTCCTAACAACATGGGATATAGACTCTGAGTAATTTATAAAAATGACAGAATGTGCTGTCTTGACTTTTTGGAGAGAAAAAAACCCATTAAATCACCAGAATGTATTATGGTTCCCATCTCCATTGACTGACCAATCTCCACATCTGGCTGTTTCATTCTGTGTTCTTTTGCGATGTCAGTTTCCATCATTGTGGCTCCATTAGTGACGACAAATTTCTAGTTGAAATCCACATGTTCAGGGAAGCTCAAACACATTGGCATCCAGATGCCAAAAAGATCTTAGGCTGTATACTTTACAGTTTGGGCTTGTCTTCTTGTTGACGAGGAAATAGAGATCAAAGAGCATCAGAAGACATGATATCATCCACAAGAAGCAGAAGCAACAGTTGCATGCCATGCGTACTGTATAACCTTAGCTCTGAGAATGATTTGCATAAAAGTCAAAGATCTTCGAGCCTTAGGAGGCATAATCCCATGCAAGGCTTGTTAAACTTCAGTTATGCTCTGGCATCCTGTTATCTGCTGCAGAAGCCTCTAGCGCATCCTTTCAGAAATTCAGGGCAAAATGGGGAGCTCCACCCTCTTGAAGGAAAAGAAGCTGACACGCCCATGATCTACATGACATAACTTCAAAGGAATCCCACCACATTGTCTCTCAAGAACTTCACTTTTTGCATTGGCTGGTGGACTTCCCCTGCAAGGTAAGGCAAGTTAAACAGTACTATACAGATTAAAATGAGAAATAGATTGGCTTTAAAATGGAAACAAACTAATGAGATGAGACGCATTAGGGCTTGATATGTGATGATCCTGGAATTCCTCTCATTAGCATCCAGATTGCAACATATATTTGAAGGACTTAGTCAGCTTTTTTCTTTTTAAAAGTCATCACTTATCATCAGTATGCAACTTGTGCAAATGACAATGGACTTCTTGGATCTCATAAATTACAGACTTCAGAGGGAAACTGTGTTTATTTGCAACTAAACAAATTTCCAGCAACAAAAAAATTTCTAGCATGGCAGCTAACAGCCAGCACAGCAACCCATGGACACAACTCTTATGAAGTTATTCACTAAAGTAAGAAAAAGCCTAAATGATTTCCAAGGGTTCTTTTACATGAAAATAAAAGATGGAAGATACGATGAGCACAAACAGACTGACAGGATTTTCCTTAAAATGCAGTAATATGAGAGAAGGACAAAAAAAAAAAGTGATCAAAGAAATTCAACAATCAATCACCTCTAAGGAAAAGGGTTTCAAATTATGCAGGTTTTACTATCATGCTTACCTAACTAAGCATAGCAGAAAGGCTGGATCACCGGGTGAAGACTTTCTAAACTTGCTATTTGGAAGATAAACGTCAAAATTTAGCCTCAGCTCATCAACTTGCAAATTACTGAGCATCTGCACAGCGCAAGTAATGCTGTTCTCTTCAACACCTTCAACCCTGTTGTTTTGAATAGTCCCTTGAGAAGAACAAGGTTTGCTGTTATTCTCAACACCCTTCATACTCCAAGGAACACCATGACGCCCAACAACATAACCAAGAGACTTCAAGTGTTTATATACCTCAAAAAGCTCCCAGCTGCACCCATTCGTTTCTTCAGAAATCTTCTTGTATATGTCTTTCAATGCAAGACACTCATCATTGTCATCCATAACAAGCAATGCCCCAATTTCGGCCAAAAACCTATAACAGAAAAGGTTATTCACCAATAAGATAATCTAAGAAAACTAAGACAATTACTGAATTCATGTGTTTTTGTCCTTCCAAACCATACTTATAAACATACAACTTGTTTTGTTTCGTTGACTGTTGCAAAAAAAGAACTAAACTTTCAAGCCTTCACTTATCACATCCATCTATCTATAAAATAATCCCTAAGAGAACAGTCTTTACCAAAGATTCTTCCTTGGAATCACTTCTAAAAAAACTCAACCATTGAATTATTGATTTCAACCGGAAACTCCCACAAATCCTGCAGTTTTAATTTTTCAGGTACTGATTTTCAGTAAAATTAGCCATTTTCATCTTAAAATTAAGCTTAAAGGGTGTGCCTAACCAGGTTTTAAAAGCAATAATATTTACAGTCAAATGGATTATACCCACTATATGACTATAAGAGGCACGAATAAAACTTCAAAGATACTTTTTTTCCCATTCTTTAATCACTTACAATGTCTCCTCAATCAAGCAAAATGTCTTGCCATTACGAACAATCCCAGTAGCAATCCACATTTTCCCCTTCTTTTCAATAACTTCAGCCATTCCCATCTCAACATTCCATTTAGCCTTGGAAACATCACTCCTAGTAAAAAAAAAAATCAATCTTTAGAACTTTAAAACAAAAACTCACTTCATTAAACTGCATAAACAATCAAGTTTTTAAATTTTTGTTAACAAAATCAGATTTTTTGTAGGTGCTGGTATCTTGCCTGAATTGCAGTTTGGATAGACAAGCAGACGTGGAGTAAAAGTCTTCATCGTTGATTTGGTCAGTATCGGTGACTTCTCCTGAAGATGATTTCCAATCATCCTCCGCATCCATGGCTATGTTCTTGTGTGGCGGCGGCGCTACGCGGTATATTTTTTCTTTGTGGTGGAAGTAAGAAAATGTCAGCGTTTCAACAGGGCCTTCTGTCTCTTATCTGACTATCGTGGCCAGTTATGCCTTTTTATTTTTTATTCAAATAATTATTTTTTATATATATCAGAGGTTAATTCTCAGAACTTTCAAAAATGTTTTCCATTGTTTTTTTTTTTAGGAAACTTCATATGACCTTTGCTACTAATCCACTCATTAAAAAAAAAGAAAATTATTTCTTTTAAAAGAAGAATGCCATTTTTTTTTATTACAAATGATAAAAGATAATAATTATATTGCATTCGTTTACTAATTTAAAATAAAAAACCAAGATAACAAAGATAATAAAAATATTTTTACCTATACCTTCTATTTTAAAATAATAAAAATTCATTTAGAGACGGTCTAAGAAAAAATGTTTATTTCATGGTTTTATTTTCATCACTTTAATCAAATATATTTTTAATATATAATAATGTTGCTGATAACTAAAATAATTGAATTATTATTAGATGAACTTGGTAGCATTACAATTTTATTTATTTATTTTTCGAGTTAAGAGAAAGACAATATGATTAACACCCCCCCACCCCTCTATATATAATACCGAAGAGAGTATATTCTATATTCTTTTTTTTGTTCCATGATAAAATAATATTTTTAAATTAATTATTATATATTAAGATTAAATCCATCTTTTCTGAAAAACAAATAATACATGCTAAAGTTATAATATTTATAAAATATTATCTCTTTCAATAAAAATTCAAATAACTTATAATATTTAAATTGATATCACATATTTACCCACATGACACACTCCGCTAACCAGTAATATATTTTTTTTATAACAATTTTTTTTACAAATACAACAATCTATAAAATAATCACATATCCACCATAAAAGCTATTAAATCAATCTTGACCTGTAACTTAGTTA
>NW_011499893.1:0-19477 GCF_000495115.2 Populus euphratica
GCTGACTATATCAAATTTGGTCCTCAAACTTTTAATTGCTATATATATTTTGTTTTGAATATTTGTTTTTCAATTTCATCCTTTAGAATTTAATTTTTATATTAATTTTGGTCTTTATTTTTATAATTATTATTTTCTTTTCCCTTATAATTTTTAATTGAAAATTTTTATCTATCAAATTTGGTTCTTATTTTTTTTATTGTTACTTATTTTATTTGAAATAATTTATGAAATATTAATTATAATTATTTTAATTTTTTCATCTTTTAATTTTTTTATTTTTAGATTTGATCTCTATTATTATTTTATTTGAGATAATTTATAAAATTATATATTTTTCAATTTCATTCTCATTCAACTTTTTAATTTGTAAGATTTATTCATTATTATTTTAATAAATTTGAAAAAAATAAAATATTAATAAGTTATTTTCTAATTTATTTTTTATGACATAAATAAATGCTAAAAAATATTTTTAATTTATTTCCTATTATACTATTAAATATCAAAAAATAATTTATTTTTTTAAAATTTATTTTTTAAAAAAAATTATTTCCCAGCAAAGACTAACATCTAATTCACTTCTACGTGTTCTTCACATGCTACAAACTTCCCAAAAACCACACGATATGACACGTGTACATGAAGAATCGTATCCATTACAGGATGGACATCTTGATTATGACAAGTGTCTTCATTTATAAGTGAGTATCAAAATCTTCCTCTACTTGCAGCAGTACTCTAACCACTAAAATGATTCTTAAAGCCAAATCAGCCAACAAATTATGTACCGCTTAAACAATTTTTTGAAAATTTTTGAATTTTTTTAAGTTTTAAATTATTTTTTTATTTTTTAAAATTATTTTAAAATATTAATTTTCAAATAATAAAATTTATTTTTTTATATTTTTAATAAAAAACTTTTTTTAAAAAATATATTTTAATATATATTTAATAAAAAAACAATTGAAAAGGTAACATTTACTGTTGACTCTAACTCACAACAGCGGCTTACCTCAAAACTCAGCCAGCCTCAAGATAATGAAATAACTTTTCTTTACCACTAAATTGATGCCATGTGTCACACCCTCGATTCTCTCCTCCCCGCTTGTTTATCCTAGAGGTATATCCCTCCCTCCTTGCAACTATTGCTCACTCATAGCTAGCTCAAAGCACAGTAAATTTGAGAGAGAAAGAAAGGCAATATGTTGAAGCAAGAGAGTAGTGGTAGCGGAGGTGGTGACAACAGGGCTCGCGTATGTGATACGTGTCGTGCAGCAGCTTGCACTGTGTACTGCCGGGCTGACTCGGCATATTTGTGTGCCGGGTGTGATGCCCGTGAGCACGCAGCCAATTGTGTGGCATCTCGCCATGAGCGTGTACGGGTGTGCGAGGCGTGTGAGCGTGCCCCGGCTGCCTTGTTATGCAAGGCAGATGCGGCATCTCTCTGCACTGCCTGTGATGCAGATATCCATTCTGCAAACCCACTAGCAAGCCGCCACCAGCGTGTCCCAATTCTGCCCATTTCCGGTTGCGTTCACGGTTCCCAAGTAGGGCCTGCAGCCGGTGAGACTGAAGACCTGTTCACGACACAAGAGGGAGAAGAGACAATAAGTGAGGAGGAGGAGGATGAAGCTGCTTCATGGTTGTTACTAAATCCTGTGAAGAACGGCAAGAACCAGAATAATAATGGCTTCTTGTTTGGTGGGGAGGTTGATGAGTATTTGGATCTTGTGGAGTACAACTCATGTACTGAAAATCAATTCTCTGATCAGTACAATCAGCAACACTACAGTGTTCCGCCAAAGAGTTATGGCGGTGACCGTGTTGTGCCAATTCAGTATGGAGAAGGAAAGGATCATCAACAGCAACGGCAGTATCACAATTTTCAGTTGGGATTGGAGTATGAGCCCTCAAAAGCTGCTTACAGCTACAATGGTTCAATCAGTCAAAGCGTAAGCTTTTCTTTACTGCATATAACTCTCAGCAGGATTTACTATAGTCTTGATACTTAACTTATCACAGGATCATCTCTAAAAGAGGCTTGAGCTCTTGTAAGTACTTGTTAACATCCTTGGAGAATGTCTTTAGTCCACAACCTGTTTCAACTAAGTGTTTCCTCAAAATTTCATCTCATTTTTACAATTACCAGCTTTGTAGATATGTTAAATTACATAAATTCGAACTCTCAAACATGATCATTCCTTTTAAGTTGATCAGCATGATTTCCAATTAATTAATTGATCATTGTGCTTCTGAAATTTGTTCTGTCTTTGCTGATAATTAGGTTACTAAACTAGCTGAACCAGTTTAATTACCAAGTTGTAAACTAGCTAATCTGCTATGTGCCAAGAGCATGAAAGTATCATAATCTACTACTCGCACTACTTGTACAAGGGGACATCTTCCTTTTACCTCTACCTATCTTCTTTAATGGATGTAATCTGAGGGTACAAGCGTTTCGAGTAGTACTTTAGTTTTTCTTCCAAGTGATTGATGATTTAGGATTATCATCATTCGCTAGTACTTTTATTTAGACAGACTATTAATTTTGGTTCAAATCTATTAATAGATTTCTAATTATTTCAAATTTACTGATTTTTTTATGGCTATGTTCTATTGTTTTTAGTTACAATTAATGATGTTTAAGTTTCCCAGCAACTTCCTAAAGAACAAGTATATGCTAGGAGACCTATGGATTCAGATTTCAGTGCTCTTCTATTCAGCTAGGAAGAAAGATAGAGCCATGGTGGACACTTAAACTGTCTATAACTCCATTTTGCTCTCTTTTTTTCTTCTTTTTTTGCCTCTTTGACAATTGAAAGTATAATTTTTCTCTAATTTCTTCTCTATTAATGAACCTATCCCTAAATCATCCATCAGCTCTGCCCTAGAAGATTAAACATCAACAATGAGAACATTAAAAATGAGTCTTTTCCTGGTCCCTTCTCTGAGGCAACGATATAAACGTTCATTAAAACATCTCATGTGTCATGCTGTCCCTAATTAATAGCTTAGTGGGTATGATTTTATACGTAACACAAAATATATGTTACAGATAGTAACAAGGCAATTAGTTCCTGAAAACCTTGTGAAATTATCTTCTTGTTCTAAACATTTGCTTTCCTGTATTCATTTAATTAGGTATCCATGTCATCCATGGATGTTGGAGTGGTGCCAGAATCAACAATGAGCGAGATCTCAATCTCGCAACATATACCTCCAAAAGGGACAATCGAACTTGTCTCCGGCACTGCTATCCAGATGCCATCTCAACTTAGTCCAATGGATAGGGAGGCAAGAGTCCTGAGATACAGAGAGAAAAAGAAGACGAGGAAGTTTGAGAAGACAATCAGGTATGCCTCAAGGAAGGCCTATGCAGAGACCAGACCCCGGATAAAAGGCCGATTTGCAAAGAGAAAAGATGTAGTAGTCGAAGATGACCAAATGTTCTCCTCCACACTAATGGCAGAAACAGGATATGGCATTGTCCCATCATTCTGAATCCAGATAGAAGGAAGAAGAAGAACAAAAATCTCCGTAGATAAGGATTGTATTAGTTATTACTAATGATCTAGTACTGATCATACTCTTATGTTTCTAAATCTAATTGGTCTTGATCAATGAGATATGATGCCCTTAGTAGTTTCACTAAATGCAGTAAAACTGCTACTATTTTGTAAATGCTTGTATAACTATTGATTTTGACATTGAAAAAAGATTTAAAACAAAGGGAGAATGTTGAAGTATCATCAGTTTACTGAAATTATTTGATAATTGAGTGTGATTTAACCATCATATTTGACGGGGGAAAGAAACCAAAAGTTCAAATTGCCGGTGGAATTAATGACCGGACCATCCACAACAATTACATAGAGATACGAATATTTTCATTTCAAGAAACTTCCAACAAAATAAATGTTAACCTAAAATTTTAAAAATCAAGTTTCATGTAACCTTGACTAAAAATATTTTTGTATCTAAACATTAAAGATAATGAAAAGAAATTTTAAATTAAAAAATAACTTTGTATCTAAAAATTTGAAATATTTCAATAAGACAAAAACAAAGTTAATTAATCTTTGATTATATACTATCTTTATTTTACAAAAAAAGAATTGTTTTTCCACAAAAAAATTCACATTTATTCTCTCATTTATTACTAAAATTTACAATTAAAAATTATAATATAGTTTCTTTTAACTAGCTCTATAGATTTTTTTGGGTTGCAAGCTAATAGATCTAAATTATTAATTCATTAACATAAAACCAATAATAAAATAAATTTTTAAACAATATTTAATAGGCCAGAAAAAACTTAGATTAAAAAATAATTATTCAATATTAAAAAAATAAAAAAAATAAAATATAATAAAAAAATAAAATTTTCAATGCTATTAGGAGGTATGAGTTACCTCAAGATTATTGAACAGCAAATGGCTTTTGTTTCTTCTATCCTCTTTGAAGTTTTGAAGAGCTTTCTGGCTTCCGGAAGGCCTTGAGTAACTTCTCAAATTAAACAAATTCAAAATCATATCCTCTTATACGACAACAGAGCAAAGCAAGAGTTTATGTAATTTAAGAAAAGCTTATGTACAAGTTCATAGCGCCTCCAAAATACATATTTTTCATATCAGGTTTGGTTTAAGATCCCGGTTATGGACTTTGACCAATTCATTTATTTTTTATTAGGTTAATTTCTTTAAATTAAAATAATATTATTTTAATAAAAAAATAAAAGTTAATAAATTATATTTAATTTTTAATTAAATCTTATCGAGTCAATCAGCTAAGTCAATCACATCACATTAATTATTATTTTTTTAATTTGATTTAGTTTTAGCTTTTAATTAATTAGATTTTTAATTAATCTGTTAAGTTAGATTGAGTTTGAAAACTAGACTGAGTTTGAAAACTATAAAGAAATGAAATCATGAAATTTCATTTCTTGTTTTAGTGGGAAAAAGATCAAATTAGACCTGTGCTGAAATGGGCCTGTAATTGACGAGCTTCGCATAATTCTCCAATATATGGCTCGAAATTGGGTTTGGTTCGCGGACTTTCAAGAGTTCGAACTTTGAAAAACCGATGACACGTTTTTTTTCTTTTTTTCTCCTTGAGTTTACGGCTAAATTATTGCGAAAAACAATCATGAAATTATTTGATATGCTTCTTTCTTTTTTATTATCTGTACTAAAAGTATATCAATCGTGACAATTATAGCACTGTACAATTAATTACAAATGAGTTGAAGTAATCGTGAATTAACGAAGAAACATGAGAAAAACAGATATAAATAAAATACTCATAAAATTATACATCTACACCCTATATATATATATATATATATTTTGTTGATTCACCCGCGGTAGCAAGGGAATATTTGTGGGGGAGAGAGCTTTGTTTGTGAGAACGGAGAGAGAAAAGGCTGATTAAATATTTTCTCCATTTAATGGATGGTAAGATGCATCAACATGAACATTAATAGTAAAATATCTCATTCATTTTGTTTCCGAAAAACCACAATTGATCATTATGTGGTTGAATTATCAATATAATATATAAAATACAATGACAATTAAAAAAATTAAAAGAAATGGGGAATATATTATTCACACAAACACATATTGTCACTATGAACAACAATAATTTTTTTTCCATCTTGATCTTTGAAAAAATAAACTTTACCAGGTATTTAAGAGTATAATTATCTTTACATGGGGATAATTTTGGTGTTCTCAATTTGACAACACAGGTAATTTGGTTTTTGTTATATATCTAAATTATAACACCACCCTTTGATTTTTTTTTCCCCTTATAATAAGGGTCAGGTTTGAATTTTTATTTAATGAATGCACAATAAAACAGCCTTTTTACAATTGGAATTTAAAAATAAACAAACAAGTAAATGGAAGGCCATTTCGTGATATCCAGTTTTGTTGCGCAGTAAAAATACCTCAACTCCATTGATGTTAAACAAGTAAAGAGTATTTATGTTATTTTATTGATTTTTTTTTGTAATTAATAAATAGAGGTGGAATTATTTAAGTATTTAATATGAAAAAAATACTAACACATGCGCATCATCATCAACTGCTTCATCATTTTTAAATAACATGTGTGACTAATTAAAACAATCAAAATAATTCTTCAAGAGTAACATTAGCTCTGCCTAACAATTTTTTTAAAAATATATGGTGCGTGCATTAATAGAATATCTAGTTTGTCACCGACGATCATTTTTTTTTTCTATTTTCCTTGATGTCAATGTCCACCCACCCGATTTTCTAATTCAACTCCTAAACTTCTATTTATTTATTTTTTATTTAGTCGCTTTGTTTTCTTTCTTGGTATTATAAAAAGTTGATATTAAAAAAAAAACATAATTCATTAAATTAGGTTTTTGTTTTAATTTCTTCCTCATTGATTTTTTTTACTTTGTTAAATTTGATTCTTGAACTTTGAATTGCTATTTTTATGGTTTAACATGATATTTAGAATTGTAGTTTCTTTTTCAATTCCACCCTCCTTGTTTTAGCTCTATTACATTTACTCCTTATTTTTTTATTGTTTTTTTTCTTTGCAAAATTTTCAAAATTAAAGAATGAAATTTTTTTACCCGATTTAATTCCTTAATTGTTTTGACTATTTTAAACTTCTTACCTCAATTTTTTTATAATAAACAATGTCAATAAGGGTCAGTTTAGTCTTTTCAGAGCATAAAAAAAGGGTTGACACTTGAAAATCACACTCCGCATGTGCGGGATAGTCGTCGAGTTAAATTAGCTTATCTAGTCTCCTTCATCCGGAAAAATAATTGATCTTCATGGTACTAGAAGCTCCAAAATAGAGGCGATACAAATGAGGTGGTGTGTGCATGATGGTTCCCAAAGGGATTTTTCTTTCTTCCCCTTTTTTCTCTCTTCTTGCCTCAAGATTTGAGCTTGTCCATCCAAAATTAAAAAAATATCCTTCTATTTATTTTTGTATTTCAATTATAGTTGTAATTCTGTTGGTTTAAACCTTTTTTTATTTTATTTTTAATTTCATCCATTGAAAAAATTAAAAGATATCCTCTCATTTTCTATTTATTTCAATTATAATCTCCATTCTTTTAATTATTTTTTTATTTTTAATTCTTTTTTATTGATTTTTTATTTCAATTTTATCGATTGATATCTTATTTAATTGAATTTTTGTATCAATTTTGATCATTATTTTTTTGTTATATATTTTTTTAATTAACATGGATCAAGGATTTACCATGCATACTTGAATTGTTTTGGGCTTTGATATCTTTCCTTTATTTATTGTGTTCTTTTGAAAATACAATAAGTCAATCCACACTAACATGCCTGGCTCTCGCATGATTGTGTCTTTTTTGTTAGGTCCATTGATTTTTTTATTCTTTTTAATTTTTTTTTTCTGATTTCATTATTTGATTTTTTTTGTTAGTATTTTCAATAAAATTTAAATAAGTCTTTCACTATTTTTTTATATAGTGTTTTCTAATTAGAATATTATTTAATTTAATGAATGGCCTTTTTGTTTTTTAAAAAATATTTTTTAAATTTAATATATTTTCATCCCTTTAAAATTAAAAAAATAATTATTCCATCATTTATTTTTTTAAGTTTTTTTATTTGAATTGAGATATAAAATCCTCTATTTGGTATCAATTTTTTAAAAAAACAATTAAAACTTTTTTTATTTCAAGCACACACACTATCCCTCTTTTTTTTTTTGAAAAAAATCCAATTGTGTGTTTAGATAAAAAATAATTTTTAAATAAAATTTATGAAATATAATGGGATCATAACTTGGATTGCGGGTTTGACATGTCAACCCCAATTCACTCATGTCTTTTTTTTTTCTTTTTTTTCATTTGATTTTTTTTAATTCTAAATTTACCCATCAACTTCTTCTTTTTCATCATCATCTTTTTTTTTTTGTGTTTTCCTAAAAAAACATTAAGTTGTCACAGTCTCATGTTATATCATGTGCCCCCTTTTAAAAAAAATATTTTTTCTTAGATTTTTATGATAATATTTTTATTAATTTACTGTTATTGCATTTATTTTTATTGTTTTATTAAAATAAAACCTCGTTACTTAAACTATTTATCCTTGAATCACATATTTTTTTATAACACATTCATTGTACATGAACATCATAATAAAAATAAAAACCCTTCACGAGTGCTCAACTAGTGATTACTAGTAACCAAGGATTGCATTGCTTAGCTCTCCAACAAAATTTTCTCTCATATCTTATTAATTTAATTGTATATAGTTATATATTTATTGACTCGTAATTTAAAATATCATACTTAATTTGATGAGATTATTTGTTTTGAAGAACGATCTTCTATTTTTTCACAAGTGAAAGGTTATTTCTTGGTTCTATCTTATCATTAATAATTCAATTCTTTTTAGGGAGGAAAGGGTGTGAGAAACAAATGTAGAAATAGAAGCAACACCTGGAACGAAGATCCTGAAAATAGAAGCAATTCCTGAAAATAGAAACAAGAGATTCTAGAACAATCAGTGATTGATGAACTTGCGGATCATTTGCAGCTCCTACTAATTTGAAACATTATAAAACTTTTATTTAATAATATACAGTACAAAAGAAATTGTTCCAACCACAAAATATTTATTTATTTGTAATAAAAACATTAACGAAGATTTCTACTCATAATTATTTTCATCGGTTATGGTAATTTTTATTCTTAGAATCAATAATTTATATCAAAGTCAAACCAACATTAACAATAAACTATATATATATATATATATATATTAATTTTTGTTTAAATGAAAAGTCTAGTGCTAAAAGAAAAGTAAGCTGCTTGTTGTGTAAGAAGAAGAAGAAACTGTTTTAAGGTGGTCTCTATACACATTCATATTTTCTCATCGAGTATGGAAGAAGTTACAGAACTCTTTTTGATTGAGATAAAGAAAACGGAAAAGTTTTGGCGATTGAATCCATTGTTTTTCCAAAGAAAATTACACGGGAGAATAAAGCACACGTTTAGTGGGCCCGTATCGGATAAGCGACGGCCACCACCTTTGGGGCAATTTCACACTGACTCCTCTTCTGCCCTTGAACTTGAATTTCCTATCACCAAGTCTACACAAACTTTTCTAGAAACCGCAACAAATTTAATTACCATCTTTGTAATTAATATAATTATTAAGATGAAACATCCCTATAAACTAAATTCTGCCTATGCAACCATTAAAACGAGAAGTAATATTTCTTTTAGAATAAAAAAGTAAAATTGAATAAAATAAACATGAATTTTGGACACCCTTAATAAGCTCTAAAATCGTATCCACACTTCCTTTGATAGAGTTGGGCACCTTTTTTTTTTTTGACAAAGAAGGGTATTTTAGGCTCCCTTGCTTCCAAGAAACTTCCATGTCAATCAATGTCCCTCTAAAGTATAAGTAGAGCCCAAGAAAGCATCATAATCATGTCACTTTCTTCCCTTGCCAAAGCCAATGGCAACGAGGTAACTTCCCAATTCGCTTTGTTCTCATCACATTCACAAATGGTGCTATAAATTCGGAACATTCCCAACTTCATCATCTTGCAATAACAAAATAAAGAGAAAGAAATATACGAGAGAGAGAGAGAGGGATTGAGGGGGAGAAATAAAAGAAATTCTTTGGAGAGAAATTAATGAGGCCTGCAAGCAACTCTACTGCACCTGCTGTACATGCAGGATATCAAGATGGGAATTCTCCAATCCCTTACCTCTTTGCTAGTCTAGCTTTAATGTTAGCACTCATTGCTGTGTCATTGATAATTCTAGCTTGCTCTTATAGAAAATCATCTTCGAGTTCGTCTAGTGATCCTGAGGCTCAAGAGAAATCTGTTAAACAAGTTGAGATGAGAGCAGAAATGGAGCCGAAGATTGTTGTCATCATGGCTGGTGATGATAACCCTACTTATTTGGCCGACCCAGTTTCTTGCAATTGCCAAAGTGATGAACAGGTTTAAGATCTTGATCTTTGTTTTAGTATTTTATAGCTTAGCCCGTTTTTTACGCGGGAATCAAAATGTAAATTGATTTGAGTAGTGCAAAGGAAGTTAATTTATTTAGATTTTTCCTTGTTAAAGAAAAATTAAGTATTAAATTTCTTGGATGTGATCCTTCTTTCTTTCATTCTTAGTTTTATTTGTAATGATAATTTCAAATGCAATCTCTCCTTTGTTTTTTCCCCTTGCTGATCTATATATTCTCTAGCTAAAAGGATACGTTTTGTTTTTTCTAGGTTTAGTGTGATCATGGTATGATTATGCTGGAAGTTCAAACCTAAATCTAAGCAAGCTAAAGGTGCCTTTCGGAAAGAGCTTTAAAGGCGACGCAAATGATATTCCAAGAGCTACCTATTTCCAAAGGGATCATTCCTTTTATATTTCTCCTTTCCCCCTATTTTTTAGCCTCTTATTCTTTTGCGTGTGGGAATTTGAGGAAAGTGTGAACTAAGTAGAGGACACTATTGAAACAGCGCAAACGTTATAAGGCTTTGAAGACATGAAATTAAATTATTTTTTTTGTCTCTAATGAAAAATAATCCTTGACAAAAAACCTAGATCATATTCAAAATAAATAAAAAAACGATCATGCGTGGTTACTATTACTACAGAAATGGGATCCTGAAGATTGCCATCAATAGCCTCTTGCAAAGTTGAAGCCAGTACAGGTGATATATGGAGTCTAGAGTGGTGAGCTGGATCAATGAACAAGTCAATCAGCACAAGTCTATTTGTGCTGAAAAACGCAAATGCAAAGAGTTAATTATTTGAAGAGCTAATTAACGATGGACTAGACATTGAAGAATATGACCATTACTGTTGGACGACACAAAATATCATGTGTTTAGGTCTAAATTAACCAGCAACATCATATAAAAGAAACACTTCATATATATAATAGTAATTTAACAGTCTCATGGATCATCGTATTGATTCATTTTGTATTCTTCCATGAAACAACAATATGTTGTAATGATGGCCTCATGCAATGAGTGGTCATTCGTCACTGGTCAAAGTATAATAGAAAAACTGAAAGTGGGTATTGTAGAAACATCGAAGCTGACTGACTTTGTCATGCACTGGTCTTCAAATGTTATCTGAAATATAGTCACCACTAGTGGGTCCTTGGTAACAACATTTTCTAGTGTCATTTTGCCAACTATCTTTGACAAAAAGGCAGAAAGAATTGATATTTATCTTCCTACTTACCTCATTGAGTCAGTAAACGTGGCCACTCGAAAATGTTTATTTTTTTTGGGTAGACAGAGAAATTAATGAAAAGGTTAATTAGTGTGGACTAAGACACAAGAGTAAGTAAAAAAGATGTGGTTTGTAGCTTAAACATGGCAAAGAAGTCTAAAGGGTCAGGGAAGTGCATTTCCACATCAATTACGATAGCAATTTCCATTATCTAAGTTTTATATCTTTAAAAATCTATCCAACAACTCTCGTTGTGAATTAGTTTTCTTGTTAAATAAATAATCAATATTGATTATAATTTTTTTTTTTAATTTTCACCTCCACATCCAAAATTATACTTATAATCAACATCTTCATCGATTCTCTCATTCCTTATTTCTTCATCTCATAGCCCCCTACATCCCTTTTCATCTCCATATAACCCATCATTCTTCAACTTTTCTAATCATAACATCTGTGTTTTATCGTGAATTTTTATTTTAAGTAAGGAAATTTATTATTTTTTATTTAAATATAATTTTTAAATGTTAATTTTTTTATTATATACTTTAGTAGTATATGTATTTTGTATGAGTTTTTAATTATTTTATTGTTTTTCTCAAACAAACTTGTTGTATAGATTTATGATTTTGTACGTGTTATAGTTTATTTTAAATTTTGTAAAATTATATTTGTTTATAAATTATTGAAACGTATGTCCAATTACTAACTTAGGTGTGTTGAGATGAAATAACTAATTGTTTGTTTAATGAGTATGTTTTATATTTTGTTAATTTTATTACCGAGTTGTAATTTTCATAAATTAATGTGTGTAAATTTACATGTGCGTAGATAATTAATAATAAATTAAGAGAAGTATGAAAATACATTGGATAATCTTGAGCTAAACCAATGTTTTTGCAAATTTATGTACTTAATATAATTAATTAATACATGTTGTCATCATTATTTGATATAGGTTTGATAGAATTAGTCATAGATGATTGTTTATAGATGTATCAAGATTTACTCCAAGGATTGTAGATGATAGATTATTGTAATGGGGTCAGGGTTTTATTAATTACACAACATCTATTTCGAGAAATATTAGTGGAGATGGTATTACGTGTCTATGCAAGAGATGTAAAAATAAAAAAGATTCTTGATCTCTACTAGTGCATCTTTTGCATAAAGGGTTCATAAAGGAATACTTGTGTTGGTATGCACATTGAGAACCATTTATTCCTCACGAGACCATGATAGAAAGGATGATTGGGTTAACTTCTAATGCTAGCAACATGTATGAAGTTGTAAATGACAATAGTAATCCTTACATGACTATGGTTATGGATGCGATGAGAATGAATCAGGGTCATACCAATCAATGTCCAATCATAGATGAATAATCTAATGCAGACAGGACCAGTTTTTTTTATCTTTTGAAAGATTCAGAAGAACCATATGGGATGACTGCACAAATCACAGTAAATTATTGGTCGTTATACAGGTGTTTACCATCAAGTCGATTTATGAGTTGAATAAGGTCAGTTATGACATAATTATCAAATGAGGGAAAAAATTTTTACCTGAAAGGAACAAGTTGAAAGAGAACTTTTATACTGCTAAGTCCATAATGAAACCTCTTGGTCTAAAATTCTAAAAAATTAACATGTGCCTAAACTTCTAAATGTTGTACTACCTTGAAAATGCTGAGTTGATCGAGTCCAGAACATATGGGCATTCCTGTTATAAACCCAAAATAGACAGAAAAAAGACTCTTGTAGCACATATAAAAACTTAGATACTTCTTAATCACACCTAAATTACGGAGGTTATTCATGTCACCAAAGACAGGTAAGCACATAACATGACACCAATCACATGATGTGGTGGATGGAAAGATCGTGCATCACTCCAACAATGAAGCATGGAAACACTTTGTGCACCCTTACTTTTCAATTGAATCAAAGAACATGCGCTTTAGGTTATATATAGATAGATTCAATCCATTCAGATCATTTTCTACTCCTTGTTTTTATTGGCCAGTTATACTCACGGTTTACAACTTGCCACCAGGGATGTGTATGAGGCCGAAATTCATATTTTATCTATGATCATACCTGATCCTAATAGTTCGGGCTGGAATATAGATGTTTGTTTTAAATCCTTGATTGATGAGTTGACACAATTATGATCTTCCAAGGCTTTAACTTATGATATATCAACAAAACAAAATTTTCTTATAAGGGCAACTTTTGATATGGATTATCAATGATTTTTAAATTTTCACACCTTCGATAATATTTTTATTGATGTTGACACTGAGTTGAATGTTGTTATAAGTTGTAGTGAACAAGCACGAGTAGATAAAGATGATGATAACAATGATATCACCATAGAAGATTGCGATGGGTCTAACAACAAGTCAATTGAAGAAGAAGAAGACAATTATGACTAATTATCAAAACACGAAAGTGTAATGCAATAAACTATAATGTAATAATTATTGATGGAATTCTCAATAAATAAGTATTTATTTTATAATTGTTATGTGACTTAGTGTTATTGTGTTGTGTGTGCAACATTTAATTTTAGTATTTGTAGGATGGATAGATAAGAAATACAGATATAATCTGTCATTCACAATTTCGATCACTAATGAAAACACCAACAGTTTGTGCTTATTGGTATATTCTAGAGGTAAAGAGAATTGTTCTCCTTCTTATGTTGGTGATGGCAATTAAAGTCCACTGAGTGTGTGGCACGTTCTTAAGGGAATTACGGACAAACCACAAATTCTAACACGCTTGTAATTAATGCATCTCTGACTATGTATACTATTTATATTTTTATTGATGGAATTATGGATGGACCTTGAGAAATCTAAAGGGTTTTTTTTGAAAATTTTAGTATGAAATAAAAAATAATAATAAAAAATATTTTATCAGTGATTCTCTCAATAAAAATGCAGTACAAAACCCACTAGTGATGCTAGAAGTTTATTTTTTTGATCTCATTTTCACAATTGCTCCCACACCTCAATTGTATTTATATGTAGTAGAATTAAAGGTATTTTTTCTCTCAACACAATTAATAGGTATATGTGGTGAATCTTTTGACTTATTTTCTTTTTATTTTTCTTCTTTCTTTGGTTTATTACAATATATATATATATATATATTGATTGTATCACACATAGATAAAATCTAAAAGAAAACACTTCATTAAGGTAAGTATTTTTCATTTCTAAAGCCTATATTTGTTTTTTTTTTCATCTATTTTATTGTCTACATTGCAATAATATTTTATTGTTTTATTAAATTTTAATTGTTATTGTTAAATTTGTAGTATAAATGTTAATTGAATATAAATGATTAAATTTTTTTTTTTGTCTACATTGTAATAATGTTTTATTGTTTTGTTGAATTTTAATTGTTATTGTCAAATTTATAGTATAAATATAAATTGAATATATAGGATTAAATTTAATTACAAAAATTCTTGTTTCATTTGAATATATAGGATTAAATTTAATTACAAAAAATTCTTGTCAATTTAGGATTAAAAACATTATCACGTTGAAAATTAGATGAAATTGAATAATTCAAAATTATTGGTTGAAATAAAATAAAATCAATTGGTCTGTAGAATATATTTTGTATATTTGCAAGATTGAAAATTTTATGTAATCTCCAATATAGGGGAGGTGTTGTCGTATTGTTTTTTAAAAAAACAAAATTGATTATGCAAATATTCATCAAATTTGTGTAGATGCATAGGGAAAAATCAACTACATATCGTGAGCACATGATCACAGCTAGTTCTTCTTGCAGTAATGATGACAACATTATGTCATTAGGTGCCGACCAAGAAGAGGCACCTGTGTCAACTCACAATGCTGCCTCTTCGAGTGTAGTTCCATAATATAGAGTCGATGTCCCTTCATAACAGGATCCATTCACTTGCAAATACGAGGCTCATTGGAAGGACTACTTTTCAATATAATTTTTTTTTTCTTCCTTTGAGTTGGTTTGTGTTTAACAATTTATGACCAACTAATATTTCATTAATTTTATCTATTTTCAGGTTCACAAACATTAAGGCAACCCAAGTAATAACATTGATGTTTAAATCGTCAATGAAAATTTCATTGTTTCAAAGAAGCCAGGTTTCCAAACATCCTAATTGGAAACCTCATGTCAATGCATACTCTACAAGATTTAAGGTTAGAATTAACTTAACATTTTAACTATTTTTTATGTTAGTTCCTTTAATCTATTGAAATTATTGATTTATTTTTTATAAATTTTTAATACAAGGCTAAATTCGAGTGTGATAGAGCAAATAATAATGTTGCTCGAAGGATTTGATATACGCTATAATAAGGTAACATAAAAAATAATATGATATATTTTTTTAATTTTATATATAAAAATTTCATTTGTCATTAACTTATATAGAATAGGTTTATATCATGAAGGTTATGTGATTTTTGGTATGAGGCACAAAAGTTTTTTAAAAAATATACCAGGGAAAACACCACCAAACTAGAATGACATGGCGGTCTAGAAGGATTTCAAGCTGCCATACATCTCGGAGGACACATGAGCCGAATAAATTTAGCACGTGACATCTAAACGGTTCACATAACGCTCATAGTTTTTTTTAGGGAATCAGAGTCGGCAAATTCATGGAGTGGTTACTATGCATATTGGCTGCTTTGTTCCGTTCGTTTCGCATGCGAAGCGGATGGTAAGATCAATTTTAATCATATTCATCTTTAATTATTTTTTTTATTTATAAATATATTTAACTTGTAATATTTTTTTTTATAGACTACAGCTCTTGGACGTGAGCCAAGCCCAACGGAGCTTTTTGTGAAGACGCACATGCAGAGTGAAGATCGCTAAAAAGTTGTGACAGTTTGTTGATAACCGCTCTCAACATTTTATGGTATATTCATTCAACCATTTTTTTTTATAAGTTATTATCTTCTTGAATTGAATTTGATGATTTTAGTTTTAATTTTTACGAGACATATAACAATCAATTGAGGAAGGGATACGAGGATGATCCTTTGATCCACCTGGATTATTATCCGGATTTGTGGATAAAGGTAGGATTGTCTGGTGGACCTAATAGAAATTAGGTGTACAAACTCTCTAACACTATAGTCGAGAACTTGTAGACAACCTGTTGTGTCTGAATTGTTAGGAGCTCGCAATTGGTATTGAGCACCTAGTCTCAAGAGTTTGTGGCCTTATAACAACATACAACCAATCTCACTGAAAAATATAAGCGACTCTTTGAAGATTATAAACAACTTCGTCAAATGTTCATAGATATGAGATCACAAATGAGTAGTATATTTGTGCCTTCTTTTTTGCCATATGGTCTTGGAAATGACCAACCTTCTCTTCATCCTCATTCAGCATCGCTATTCTTCTAATTTAATTTTATTTGAACATATAAATTTATAATGAATATTTAGCTTTTGTATTAAGATAATTTATTTTTACATGAATTTTATACAATTTTTTTTCAATAGATTTTTTAAAAATATATATTTTTTAATCATTATAGACAACATTGTCAATGGACTCGATCTGTCAGTATATTCTAGAGAGTTGGAAAAAAAATACTATATACGTCACTTCAACTATTACATCAATAACAGAATAATTTTGTTGGTATTTTACATAGGGTGGGAATAAAAGTACTCCAAATGCCATTGCCAATCACTAACAAAATAATTCCATTAGTTTATTCAAGCAGGTAATTCCATGTGGTTGTTTTTACTAACATAAATACCGATAGATGGTTTCTATTCATGAATTAGTCAATAAAATTCTCCTCAATGGAATGATAGAGTAGATATCGACAAAAAATTCTATCAGCAAAATTGTTAAATGTAGTAGTGCATCTTCAACTTGTTTGCACTCTAGCTATGTTTTTTTTCTCTTAAATTTGGAGCATTTCCATGTAAATACATCATAAATCTAGTTTTCAAGTAATTTTAGGTTTTTATGAGATATATAATACCATAAAGATGGGGACATGAGAGGAAAGTAAAAGAAAAAATGATAATTATTAAAAGGTACTTAGACAAAGATAGGCCAAAAGGTTCAAGAAAAAAAAATTGAGTACTGTTGCCTAGTGAAGTTGTAGAGCATAGCCTTAACTATAAATCGAAGTTTGTAAATATATTAGATTATTAAGTAAAGATATTTAATTTATCATCACAAATACATGTTAAACAAAAGATGTCCAACAAAAACCTACAATTTATACACGTTTAAAATTATAAGCATACCTCATGACAACCATACTTTTAATATAAATATAGTAAAAAGAAATCTAGCATGCATACTAACCATATAATCAAACTTGCAATTAAAATTAATTCAAAGTTCTAGTATGCATACTAGTAGTTAAGAATATCTTTATTTAAAATAAAATAAAGGAAGATAGCTACTTGTTAAAACACTTTAAAATAATAAAACATTTGTTGCAATCAAAGATAAATCCTTTATCCTTCAGACTTTAATGCTCCTCACTTGTATTATTAGGATGATTGCAATATGTCTCCTAAGATTCCAACAACATTATCTTAGTTTAGATGCACTTTTAGATAAGATATTTGAACCAAAGCATATAAAACTTAAATATCTCTCAACAAGATGAACCTAAGCTTTAGATTTTGAAGGAAGATGACACGACTAAAAGATTGATGTCTTCTCCCAAGTGCAGGAGTGTCGAAGTAATAAATAACCCAGTAAGACCGGGATCGAACCACAGGGAGGTTAATTGTACAAATTATAAATGACAATAGTACAACAACAATAATAATAATAACAACAACAATAATAATAGTAATAACAATAATAACAACAATAACAATAACAATAATAACTATAATAATAATAATAATAATAAAGAAAGAGAAGAAGAAGAAGATTATGAGAACTTGGAGATGGAAAATTAATGGAAGGATTAAACAATAATAATAACAAATGTCAAGGTTAGAGGATCCACTAATGGTATGTCAAACAAGTATAGTATAAACTCTTATTATTGAATTGGAAACCACACACAAAGGAGGTTCCAATCAGATTATATATTGTTAACATGATTACATTAGTCATCTTATTCAATTAATGCTAATACTTGTAAATCTCGTCAAGCATTCATGATTATAACTTATGTTAACAACAAATCAAGTTCCTTTCATAGCTCAGGTGTCGGTTATACCATACATTATGGGCTATGAAAGTGCCAAGCATTTGTTGTACCAAGTGTTATACAACATAAATCAAGATTAATCATTTAACAAGCAAAGTATTAAAGAGTGAACAAGATAACAAATATAAAACATGTTAGTATCAAATATTAAAGTCCATATTGAGTTTACGCTATACTTATTCTTACACCATTAGTGTAGCCTTTTCACCTTGACATAATAAACTTAGCTAGATATAATGAAAGAAAAAAAAATAAACAAAATAAAAACATAAATAAGATAAAAGTTAACTAAGTAAATGCAAGGAAATGAAAGGCATAAACTTGATATTAATGAAAGTAAAGCATAAACATTACAAAAAATACAAAAAGAGAAAGCAAGAGCATGATCTTGATCTGGACACCAAAATATCTAAATGCATGGCAAATGCCTCCTTTTATTGGCCAAAATTAGGAACTATTGATTTGATGACTAATTGATGAGTGGGTGACCATCTCTTGACTTGGTGACAATCCTTATCTTCTCTTGTCTGCCCAAAACATCATTGATAACGTCAAAATTAGAGCTATTTGAAAACATGAAAGTTGTAGGAAATTTTCTTAGCTTTCTTGTGTAAAAACTTCAGCTCATTTAGACTTCTAGAACTCTAGATATGAGCCAAATACTGAACAGTGCTCGGGCTGGAAGACAAATTCGGGCTTCTTTGTTGTTGCTACAATTTGGACTTGAAAATAGCCTTTTTAGATCTTGGGCTCCATATGAAAGTTGTAGGCCTATGTCTTAGCTTTCCATCTATATAAATTAGACCTAAATTTGAGATCTACAACTCTAGATATGACCTAATTACCAAATAGTATTCCGGTATGGACTACACCGGTATCTCTTTTCTAAGTTTGGTCATCTCTTTGCCCTTGCAATTTAAGTTCTTAAATTCATCAATCAATCCTTTCATTTATGTGATAGACCTGCATTAAAAATAGACATTTACCACAAATTATAGGTAGCTTATAT
>NW_011499893.1:19579-19890 GCF_000495115.2 Populus euphratica
GTTTTAGTTAAGGAGTTATTGATACTTCAAGTGTAAAATGATGATATAAAACCTTGATAAAAATACACTTTTAAGTATTAATCACACCCCCTAACCAGCTTATTACTAGTCCCTAGTAATCAAAGCGTTAAAATAGAAAAATAATTTGCAATTTTCACAAAGCAAGGTATTCATCATTTAACTTCCATTAATCCATCCAGATAAACAAACTCTCATTAAATTTATATATCGGCTTAATACCTCTTAACAAGATATTATTAAACCTTTCTTTTGTGCTCAATGTATCAACACATAATGATGGGGCTTTTCTT
>NW_011499893.1:29972-50008 GCF_000495115.2 Populus euphratica
AAAACCCCCCCCCTCATTTTATAGTGAATTGGAAGTTAAAAGATTAAAGAATTAATAAGAATTAATTATCACCATTAGTTGCCTTTGATTAGCTACTATAAATCAATAATTAAATCTAAAAAAATTAAGGAGTTCTTTGAGATTAATTTCTCATTCACTCATAATTTATTTAAATTATTTTAATTAAAATAAATTTTCAACAATCTCTCACATGAATTGAAATTATCTTATTAGTTTGAAAACTAAAAGATTTGTTGAGAGATATTTATTTGGTAAATTACTATATCAGGATAGGTAATGTTTAACTTTGAACCCTTTTTAGTGATATACTATCATATTTACTAGGCTAATTAATGAACGCAACATCTTGAACTATTTAGCCATTTTGTGTAAACTAAGACAACAGTAGTTACATAGTTCTCCACTTAGAGGTTTCCTTTGATTCTCGCTATTATGTTCATTTTAACTCTGGAACAACTATTGGATTGATAATTATTTTAGAGAATTTAACCTTTATCAAAATTATCAAAAAAACAAGTATATTTCTTACTTATATAGATGATTTTTCATTAAAAATATTTTGTTAGACTTCACTTGATGTAGCAAGACATGAAAGTCATTAAGAGCTCATATCACCCTTTATCACATTGCAGCTAACACTTATTTCATTATAGAAATAAGTAAGAAATAATAATATTTTAGTGCTACCGAGAATATTAAATGACTTAGTTTTTCATTTAAACCTTGATATTGGGATCTTCTATTAATTAGGTATGGTTACAATCATTATATTTGTTCATCTTTTAAAGCCTTTAAATCCATTCCCCCAGATGAATTAAACATAAGTTCTCTCGATAAACTTTTGGGTAGCAAATCTTCAATATTTTCCTTTGAATTTACATGGTCAATGAAAATAGTTCTATTCAAGAGCAAGTGTTTAATGGTACTATTTTTACAACATATATGTCTAGACTTATCATTATACATATTATCTTATGTTCTTTCAATTGTTGATTGACTATTAGAATAGACACAAATAGCTAATACTGGTTTTAGCCAATATAAAATATCCTCTAAGAAATTCTAAGTTCATTTGACTTTCTCTCTAGTTTTATTAATAGGAATAAACTTTGATTATATATTGAATCTAACAATATATGTTTATTTGAAGGATTTTCATGATAAAGCTACTTCACCAAGTGTGAAGACATAACCATTTATAGATTTTAAATTTTTTGTTTGTAACATCCAATTAGCCTTATGATGCAAACCCTAAGCAGGATTTAATTGAGTTCATGCACCAAAGATCCTTTTTAATTCAGGCTTAATATTAGCAACACAATGTCCTCACCTATTAGCATTACATGGTGCAAAACTAATTCTCTGGGCACACATATTGTTAGTATTGTTTCGCGCAACCGCCTACTAGTGTTACAAAGATCAAACCTAATTCTTTGTTGCAAGGTTATTATTGCATGTGCATCAACATACAAATTGTTAGTGCCAACGCCTACTTGTCTTATTGCGACTCCAACGTTTCTCCCCAATGACTAGCACGACACCTACCCTAGCAAGTGTGGAACCTCCATGGACAACTCATTTTATAGGTTATCTGGCGGTGCAGGTAATTACTGTGTGTAATTACTCCCTCATGGTATGTCTACAACATACCACAATACAATACAATACCACACACAACCATCACAACAAACACATTCATACTCTCTCTTTCCTTGCTATACATTATTTTTCTTCTATTATTTACTCATTTAAGTATTGAAGAGTCTCTTATTTGGGTAAAGAACTTGTTTTGTAGCATGAGCCATGAGCCTATTAAAACAAAAATCTTCCAAAACCCATAGCATAAATCTTGGAAAGGCCAAAGTTCAATTTGATGTTTTTTTACTTCCATATAATATAGAAAATTCTAATTGCAGGGTAGAAATGACACATGTTTACCTTTCTTTCCCCCTCTTTCTGTCATGGACGGATGCTGGACATACTAAGATGGAATTATGCATGATCATCAAACTGATGTGCGCCCATAGTTTGCAGCATTATGCTCTGCAAGCCAACTTATACAAGCTTTTCACAGCGAAAATCATACCGGCCTTAAGGGCATAGGCATTTTACTATTATAAATCATGAATTTTCTAGTATTTATACATAAGATATGCACTACAATAATGCCAATAACTTGATTAAAGAATAACGTGAGGTCTTTGTGATTATTATTTTTAAAAAAAGAAAAACTACGTGAGTGATGGCATGCACTTAGAATGTCTGGACGGTAGATTATTGCTCTTTGAATGGTCTAAAGAACGAAGCCATCAAGGTTTTTCAATTCAACTAATTCTGGTTAGTGGAAGACACAATAAACTGTCCGTTTCCAAACGAATTTCTCCCATCTCTAATGAATGCAATCATCTAGAACCTGACCTAAACTTCCATATATTAATATTAACATAAACCTAAATTGTGGAGCCAAAACACTGTACAAAACCCCGCACACACAAATTAAATTTATTATTCATTGATAAAGTAAAGTTGCTTGATTTTTTATTTTTTAAAAAATTATTTTTTAGATCAATATATATCAAAATAATTCAAAATATATAAAAAAATTTAATTTTTAATAAAAAATTTAAATTTTTAAAAAACACGGTTAGCCTACATTTTTAATTTTACAGATAATCAAGTATGTATAGTAAGGTGTACAAAAATGTTTTTTTTTTTATTCTGACGGCATAGCTTTTGTTTGAAGTTCTGCTGTACAGTACTCTTCCAATTAGACAAGCAAATCTTAAAGGAATGGAACATGTGTTTGAATTGTGCTTGATACCTATATACGCTGGTGGATGCAGTGGGTAGAAGGCGTAAAGTTGAGACTACAATTATATTAATTAGAATTGTTGTGAAATTCAGGAGACCAATCATGCATTTCTCCTATTCCCTCTAGCTTTGTTAAATGAAAAAAAATCATATTGTAGTTAAAAAAGTATTTTTTTTATTTTTTTTATTTCTTGAATTCATATTTTAATGTTAGGATTGAAAAAAAAAACTTATTAACTCCTCTAAATGCATTAACTTGATGTAAGAACTATATCCTTAAGACTCTTAAAATAAACCTTAATCTCAATGGATCGTATAAACTAAAACAACACAAAGCATGTGTTGCCACTAGGGAAGTGTTGGGACGGTGTAAAGCTTTGCTTGATTATTCTAGTACAAAGTTTGGCAATTATAAATCAGTCATTAATTAAGATGATGTGCGTTTTAAATATGAAGAATGTTGATATATTTATGGAATCTGTAGTGCATAATTTATTTATTTTTTAGATTAATGTGGGTGTTTGGGCCAGCTTGCGCGTACCACGACTAATTCCACGGGTCCTGAAGTTAACGACCATGTAAGTCTTCAGTGGCCATCATATGAGCAATCAAAAACTCGAATCTGAGACCACGAGGGAATTCCACGGGTCCTAAAGTTAACGACCATGTAAGTTTTCAGTAGTCATCATATGAGCAATCAAGAACTTGAATCTGAGACCACAAAGAAAACAAACCCCTTAGTCCACACCCTCTTTATGCAGGCTTAAGTCTGTTCAATGGATTGAAAATCCATAAAATGCCTTCCTTCCAAGCTTCATAAATGGCCGGTGCATTTACCAGAATGGGTTCATGTATAATGGATGACATCCCATATACGATCTCCACACCAAATGGTCCCATTCTACCCACCAAATCACAAACAAAGCTTAGTGGTGGGGTGATGTTTTTTTACAATTAGAAAAAGGAAAATATAAAACAAATATCTGCAGCCAAAAAAATATTGCGGGGATGTCCGTTTACCACGTTTATGATGGGAAATAATCCAATTATATATATATATATATATATATTGTCTAAGTTCATATGTAAAAAGGTAAAAGGATATGGGTTTAGTGATTTTTCATTTTAATATTATTGAATTCAACTACGTGTCAAGTTCTAGTTAATACAAGTTTGATGAGTTATCAAACTTATTATTTTTGGGTTTAATAAGTTCAAGTATATATAGAATTTGATGATGTATTAGACTCAATAGTTTTAAATTTAACGACATGTTAAGCACAAATACAAATAAATCTAGCAAGGTACCAGATCCATTACCTTTAGACTTGGCATCATTCCAAGTCCACATGAGTATGTAACGGATGCTCGTTATACGTCTCATGTTAGGTCACAAGGCTTTATTTGTATATTCTTTCTAATTTTAACAAAACAATATAAAAATAAAGAATAATAATCTCTTCATACCCTTAGGTATATGAAAGTCTTATAATAATTTACCGTATTTTTATCAATATTAATATTATATAAGAGATATCCACCCCTCATTAATATTGTATATAAAATATATATTCTTTAAAATTTTGTGTAAGAGATATTTTTCAACTTCTGTATTCAAGCAACATGATAAAATTTAATATATATATATATATATATATATATTATTCTTTGACTATTTATATTTTAATTCTTAGAGTATTTATCATATAAAAACAAAAAAGTACTTTTACTCTTAAAATTTAAAGCTTAATTTTTTATTTATTATAATATCTTATTAAAAATAACTAATTTTATTATAGAGGAATTCTTAAACTCTACTAAAAAAATAATTTTGCAGGTCTTTTACTATCAACTATCAGCTTTGTGAACTATGAAGAAGAAAATATGAGCATATTGAATTTTAAAATATCATTATCTATAATAATTTTTGTTATTATGGTTTTTAAAAAATAAAATTAAGAAACAGATATTTTTAGCTATGGTTTAAAAAAAGTAGCTGTAAATTTTTTTTTGTTTTAAAAAAAATTGCTATAAAATGATTTTTGACTTACAAAATAAATGAAAAACATGTCATTGTAAATACAAAATCAAAATATTTAATTTTTTACAAAATTAAAGTTTGAAATACAATTAGTTACAGGGTTTATTATTAAAAAAACAAAAATTATTTAGATAACCAAACTATTTTTTATATGATTGGTTCAAAAACATAAATTATTACAGTACTAAATAATATTTTAGATTTTAAGTCTGTTTGATATTATAGTTATAGTTTTTTAAAATATTTTGTGATTAAAAATATTTAAAATTATTATTATTTTTTATTTTTTAAAATTTATTTTTGATATTAATATATTAAAATAATTTATAAAATATAAAAAAGTTATTTTAAAAAAAAAAAAATCAAATTTATTCCAATGATGTATTTGACAAGAAATGTCAAAGGCACGCCATATTTTAGCGAGCAGCCGAAGTTCAAATTATCTTTCTTTCCTTTTTCCCAGCACTGTACCTATCTGCAGGATATGGAGGCTTTCGTGATCTTCAAAAAAATCCCTATACTCGAAGTGACATGACAAAGCGTGCGCGTTGTTATACAATTTGAATTGTTGGCATTCCCCAAAACTAGAATGACATTAGCTGATGTTACATGATTGACAAGAACGTCTATTTGATTGATTGATGGTAACTGCTGTTTTTTATGAGTTTGTGTGTGATTTTGGTTTAGTTTGTTTTTAAATAATTTTTTCGTGTAAAAATATATATATAAATATTTTTTTATTTTTTAAAAATTATTTTTTATTTTAATACACTAAAATTATTTAAAATTACTAAAATTATTTTAATTTAAAATAAATAAAAAATATAATTTTTAAAAATTATTTTTAAAATAAAAAAATAAATAAATAGCTAGAAACAATGAGTAAAATCAAGCCCTTTATGAACCTTGTATCCTGCATTTAAAAGGCAATTTAAGCCCTAGCATCCAACTTTCTTGGAAAATCAATTTCCAAATGAATATGCTGGAAATTTGAAAATGATCCAAAACTTCGTTTAATTAGAAACGAAGGATTGAGCAGATTTAAAAAAGGAAATGATTTGAAAATATATAAAAGTAGACGGACCATATGTAATTTTCAACTAAAATTATAGGGGTTAAAAAGCCAAATTTAAATTTAAATTATATGAATAAAAAGTATAATTGTTTTAATGTTTAGAACAAATTAATACAATTGTAAGCTGGCTCAGCTTATTCACACGCCGGACACGTCTTATTTCTGCCTCCTCTCATATTTAGTTAATATATCACGTATATGGCCACAGTTTCACCTTTTGCACCGTCAAGCAGATTAAACATTCTCATGAAGATATTCCTTCACAAAGGACCAACCCCTTCAATAAAATGTATCCTTAGCATAGTCTTCTGTTTGACTAGAAAGCGAATCTAACTAGCTAGCGTCTCTCTCATGGACTTTTATCTTTTATAATATGGAATTGTTTTAAAAAGTGGCACCGATAGAATAAATTTTTGGAAAGATAACACCATTAAAAAAGTTTTGAAAAAAATAACATAATTTAACATAATTTTTATTAGAATCATGATTATGATATAAATAGCAATTCAAACTTAAAATTTTAATTTAAACTATAATTCTAAATAGCAGTTTTATAATATAATCATGATTCTAAACTATAGTTATGATGAATATATAATCCCTGCTTTGTTTTTTATGGTAGTTACTCTATAAAAAAAAAAACTCTACCAACTAAAAAGTCCAAAACAAAACCAACCTCTAGTATCTAAAATAGCTTTCAATCACTCAAAACAACCTCTAATTATTTTGTTTTCAAAAGTTTTTCTGCTACTTTTTTTTTTTATTGTTACAAGCTATTAGCCCAAGTTTCTATTGATAGCCTCCCCGTTGCTACAACCAACAAAACCACTACTTAGACATCAAAACATCAAGGTAAAACAATTACATTATTTTTTAGTTTTATAAATTTTATTATTAAATTAATAAATTTTAAGTTTTGATTTATAACTATTTATGTTATGTTTGAGAATTAAATATTTTATTGATGTTAAGATACTTTAGGTTTTTAATACAATTGATGTTATTTATGAAATCAGTTAGGTTTGAATTAGAGAAATTAGGGTTTAAATTGATTATTGGATTACTTTTCATATTTAATAATATTGTTTGAATTGAGATAAATTTTGTTTTAATAAATGCAATTAGATAGACTTTTAATCAATTGATGTTATTAATACAGTTATGGTTGAAATCATAGCAGCTAAAGTCTACGTTGAATCTTTGTAAAAATTATCGTAATTGAGGATTTTATTCAATTAAAATCATTTAGTTTTTAATTGATATTATTAAGGTCAAATTAATAGCAATTAGGGTTTGCATTGAGCTGTGAGATAATTTGTTTTTGATGAAATGAGTATTCTTATTTTATATAATATATTTACAAACTTTTTATGTTGTGTCATTATAGTAGTGCTATTCATGATACGAATAATAGTATCCTTTATTTGATAAAAGTAATGTATTCTTGAATGCTATCAGAGGCATGTCATTTGAAGATATCAAAAAATTTATTTATGGAAAAATTGAGTTGAATTATAATGATATTGAAATAGATATCACTCGGAGGTGTCTTGTTAGGAAACATTAGTATTTTTCTATACCGATTGCATGTGATGCCATATATTTTTTTGCAAAAACATTAGTCGAAAAAAATAATGTGTTCAAGATAACCTAATTTTTAGTAAAAAGAAGACATCAAATTGCACTGTAAGTTTAAAATTTCTTATTAAAAAGCATGGGCTGCAAAATAAAAGATAGTTGAGGAACTTTTTGAAATACATGAGAATTCATTTGAAAAGTTACCTAGATTGTTTTTGGCTTTACATTAATCAAATCCTTGGATAGTTGTTGAGTGGAAACATCATGGACAACTTGATAATGAAATAGTTATTTTGGGTTGAGTTTTCTGGGCATTTGGCCCTGTAATTGAGAGGTTTCAAATCTTGTAGGCCAATTATTAATGTGGATGGCACCCATCTATGTGAAAGGTTTAGTAGAAAGTTATTGATTATAGTTGTTTTTTATACAAATAATAGGGTTTTTCCTTTGATTATGCACTAGTTAAAGAAGAAAATAACGTTACTTGGAGATGATTGCTTGACCGCTTTTTATGATCGGCTTGTTTTAACTCGCAAGTGCACGAGTGTGCGATGTAGCAATTAACTCGGTAAGATCGAGGTCATATCCACAGAGAGCTAGATCTGGAAATTAAGCTAAGTAACAAAAAAAAACTCAAGAGAAATTAAATTAACAATAACTTGGTTGAAAATAATTGATGGATTTGTTTTCAAAGATAAAAAAAATGTAAATAGATTTTAAATGACAAGAAAAGTAAGTCTTGGTCCAAATCAATTTTAATGGTGATGTATTGGTGATTTCTTCAACATATATAAGATAACTCAACCTAATATCAACGATGATGATATTAGATCAGAAGATATTACAATGAAATTTAAAAGGATGAAAATTGATTATTGCTTAAGAATGAACAAGTACTTTCATATTAAGTAAGACATTGAATCAAGCAATCTCTATACCAAAACTAAAGTTTGTGCATAAAAATTCAAGATTATAACATTACCTAAATGATTTCTAAAATTTCTTTACAATAATAAATCATTCATGAAGAAAATAAGAAGATAAACATTAAGATTCATTCATATCCTAAAGAACTCACCTCAATCACCATTATCCTTGATTTGGATCCAAGAAAGAGTTTAGCCAACCATGATTATATATAAGAACACTTCAATAAACATGAAAGAACTTGAATCCAACTGAAAAAATAAGTTTTACAAACTAAAGAACCGAAATCTATAAAGAAGAACACAATACAATTTCAGAAAAAATTCGGACACAAATCTGACTCTAACTTTGGACAGCAATTCGACCCTCTTAGAAGCTTTTTTTGGAGAAGTCTATTAGAGACATATTTATAGGCAATTCTGTCACCTTTCCAGATCATTAAAGAACAGCTCATTTGGACACCTGAGTCAAAAGTTATGGGCAAAACACCGAAAGGTGTTCTGAAAAATCAAATCAAGACAGCTTTACAACTACTTTGGTGCACGTTTTTCTTCCTCATTTATGAGGTGTCTCCTTCTTCTTTTTGACCCAAAATAATGTTAAAATATCCCCTCCAGCTTTCCATCCATGTGCTTGCCTTCTTGGATCAATGGATTGCCCAAAATAAATCAATTGTTATTTGTTGTGTGGACATGTAAGATCATGGATTGTGTTTGGGTTGATTTGAAGGTTGATTTGGGGTTGATTTAGGGCTGATTTGGGGCTGATTTTTGGGCTGAATTTGAGCATCAAATAAGTATACAAATGTACTTATTATTTGGGCTAAGATTGACATTGAAACCTTGAGTGTTTAATGGTTGAAGTTTGCACACAACATAAGGCAAGTTTGGGCTTGAAATAAATCATATGATATTCTTTTCTAGAATTGGAATAGAATTGATTTTTGGGACAAATTTGGAGCACTTATTTGAACCAAGATTTGCTTCAATCTTCAACTAAATGTCTCTTCAATTCTTTGTTCTGAATTCCGACGTTGAATTTTCTGAATTAATTTATTTAAGCTCCAAAAACCTATCGAAACTTTAAAACAAACTTCATTACTAAAAAACACATCAATTATTATAAAAACAACCAAATAAAAACAATAAATACATATGTAAAATAAGAGACTTAATGACACTTTTGATGCACAATCAATGATTTTTACTACTTATTCAATGTCACATTACATGCGGTCATAATGGAATATGTATAATATTAGATATGCATTCTAGTATTGAGCATGGAATTATAGAAATTTGGCCTGAATCAATTGGATATTGTTGTTGATATTGTGTTAAACACTTGACAAGCAATTGCAATTATAAATTTAAAGATTTTTCAGTTAAAAATTAGTTGCTCAGGATATGTTATAAAGCTTAAAAGCATAAATTTGATGTATAGTTTGATGATATGGGTAATAGTCACCTAGAATAGAAAGAGCGGCTTGAGCAGGAACCAAAAGCAAAAAAAGCACTTTCTTATAATAGGGGTCACCGATATGGTACCATAAAAACAAATATTTTTTAATTTTTTAATCATGTTTTGAAAGGTACATGTGCTTTGTCTATTTCTGTTTTAGACCAATTTATATTTTTTAGGAATAATGCTTATTTTGTTACACAAAAAGGGAATGCATATAATTACACTACACTGGGAAATTATGGCCTCTTATTATTCAGCTAGAATTGGATGCCAATGTATTTAAATCTAGAGATCATACTATACTACTTTTCAACGTTGATGATGATATTTTTTAGGTTCACTCCCCTTATAAATCAAATGATAAGATTCAAATTTTGGCACAAACTTTTTTATTGTTCTGTTTTACATTATCAAATATAATTTTTAACTCAATTGTTGGATTGAGTTAATATTTTTACAAGCGTTTCAAGACATATTGCTCTACATTAGTTTAAAATTTTAGATCAATCAAAGTTTAGTAAGAGATTATTTCAAATGGTCAATATTATTAGATGAATCTTGTCAAATATGTATCTCTAGATCTTTATCTATTGGTTGGACTATATCTAGAGCTAAAAGCGAATTCTACTAAGATTCCAGTTGAGTTCGAAAGTAGACATTCATATATTTTTGTACATATATTTAATATTTGTTAATTCACCTAAATAAGAGATAACAACATATTTGAAGTCAATACTAAAATTTGTCATGTATGTGTGAGAATTGAAGAAATATTGTTTCTTTGTATGTTATGAATTCTAGTCAATACAAGGATTCCTTAATGCTATTGGAATTATACGTGGCAGCTATTGGATTATCTATTTGACAAGGACTCCATGTCAAATAAAGAGATATTTATTGCAGCAACTATTATCCATAATTTGCAATTGTTTCATATCCATTATTCAAATAATATTGATTATAAAATCCTTGGTCAATATAGAATAAGATTTGAAAAGAGTTTTAATTCTTATTTAAATATTCAATTACTATAGTATTGAGAGCTAACATGATTTAATAAAGTAAGCATATTCCATGTTATAATGTCTAAATCAAAACATTCATGATGAATGAATAATAAATATATTGAGAAAATTTTCACTAAAAAGTTAAGTCAAATCACTTATGACTTTTCTAATATTTGGAGGATCATGATAGGTTATTAGACATCATACTTGATCTTAAAATATAAATTAATTAATTATTGAATTGATAATAGATTAAATTATTTAATTTATTTAATTCTATTTTATTTAAAATTATAATTTATATTAAAGTCAACTTATTAGAAAACCTAATGGTCACACACATCAGAACCATTGGTTAGAAATGAAAATATAATGATTAATCAAGTGTAACTTTATTATAAATAATTTTTAGAAATTGAGGAATAAAATGTAATTAATACAAGGCATTACAATTCTAGACCTAAAAAAATCAAGTAGAGACTTGATTAAAAAAATTAAAAATTATATTAAATAATATATGTAATATTATTCAAGAGACAAATTGATATATTTACTTTTTATTTTTAGGGTTTTAGATTTTTCTATAGATAAAATGTTATGCCTCTAATTTTCTATAAGAAAGTGAATAGATTATAGTATAGTAACATTTAAAACATAAAATAAAAAAGTTAGTACTCTAAGATATATTAATTTCTCTCTCCTAAAAGAATTTAAAAGATTTTTTATTTGTAGTTTGTGTAAATTACTGTCAAAGACCGAATATTTAAACAACTTGTGATCTATAATAATCTAGTCTTGAAACAATTATTTAAAGTCAAACAAACATCTATTCTTTATATAATTTTTATATAAATCATAAATAACTTTAAATCTATCTAATAAAATCAGTGAAACTCTTAAAATTAAAATTTATAAATTTATAATTTCAAAAAACCCAACAATTATATAATCACCTTTTAGTCATTGCTTAGCAAACGTTTCTAACTAGCAAGACAACTCTCATGAACCTTCTCTTTTATGATTACATAGTATCAAGGTTGTCAATTCCGTTCCGTTTCGCTTGGAATGGCCGAAATATCCCATACCAGTTCAAAAAACGGAACAAAACGAAACAAATTTCATCTCATTTTAAATCTCAGCCCATTTCGGATTTTTTGTCTGAATTCCGCCCGAAACGTTCCGGTTTCATTCCACATGTTCCGTTCCGTTCTTGAAAAGCTATTAAATTAAATTGAACCTTGTTCAATTTAATTAATTAAATTACTCAATTATAAAAAGCTCTTTTTTATTACTATTTTCAATAACAATGATATTAATAATAATATTGAAAATTATTATTACTATTTTCATTAACAATGATATTAATTTTTTAAAATTAGATTTATCACTAATATATATGGTTTATATTCATGTTGTTTTTTTCATGTTTATACTTTGTAGGAATTTGAGCAAAGTAAGAGATGCTTTAGATTCTATTAGCCTTAATAACATTGACCTAACTTTATATTTCAAATATTTGTCTTAAAACATTTTATTTTTATAATATTTTGATATTTTATTTAAGTTAAATTACTTTAAGTTAAAGATCTATTTAATCTTGACTATTTAGAAATATTTTAAATCTTTATTTTAAATTTTAAAATTATATTTTTTTGGAATTATGTTTGTATTGCATAATTTATAATTAATTTATCTTGAATTTAAATTATGTTTGTTGAATATATATATATATATATGAACAGTAAAACACTCTGAAACATTCTATTCCAATTAAAAAAATAAAACATTTATTGAAACAAAATTGACAACTGGCATAGTATTATTCTTCTTTAACTTTAATTTTTCTATTTTATTTATTTCTTTGGTCATCAAAAGTTGTCCTTTTCTTTTTTCTTTTTTTTTTTTCATATTATATGCTGAATTTATTAGCGGACACAGCTGCTTGGAAACGCAAACATTTCGATCATTCTCTGCTTGAATTTGATGGGGAAATAGGTCTTGACAAAATGAGCCATTTGTGGCCGAAATAGTTCTCCCCAAGAAAGAATCAATCTTTTCTTTACAAAACCAATACCTTCTACCAACTCAACAGCTGCAGGTTCTGCTCATGGGGGATTCTGGCATTGGAATTCCCCTGTAGCTTACGTCTTTGTTGGTCTAGCATTAATGTTGGGTCTTATCACAGTATCATTAATAATTCTTGCTTGCTCCTTTCGAAAATCTTTGTCCAACTCATCAACAAGCGAGGCTGAAGATGAAAAATCAGCAAAACAAGTGGAAATACTGGTGGAATTCGAGCCAAAGATTGTTGTGATCATGGCTGGGGATGATAATCCCACATACTTGGAACAAGCCTGTCTCCCGCAATTGTCCCAGTGAACAAGTTTAAGCTGATCTAGTTATATATCTGTCTAGCTTCAACTAGGAACTGAAGACGCCCTCCTTTTGTAGTTCCTGTTTAATTTGCTTTTGTAATGATTCAGTTTTGGCTTTTGTTTTCTTTTTTAAATTTGCGGAATACGCAAAATCATGAGTATAGAAATCAAGTGATGATGTTTTCTTGATGGGATAATCATTCCTTTTCATTTCCATTTTTATTGGTTATTAAATTTTGGGATTGTTCTGTTTAATGTTTATTTGATATCATATGATTAGTGCAAGAATCAAGCTGCAATAGTAAGTCAAATTCATCAAATCCATCTCTGAATTTGGAAAAAGAGTTAATGGTAAAGAATGCTTGCAGGATTGAGGAAGCAGTCAAACGTTAACCCCACAGGAAGATGAAAAAATACAAAGGCTAGTCTTCAACATTTTCTCCGTTAAATTAAGGTTGTTCACATTGATTTGTATCTGAATTTGAAGAAGAAATTAGCTAGAGTAAGGGATCAAAGAGAGCAGGGGACAAAACTGCTAGGTCAAGATACCAAGGACTCGAAAATATTGATGACGTTAATATGATCTTTTAGGGGTCAATCTGTCACACATCAAATTACAGCTATGGCATAATGTTTCTTTCACATCTTCATTAGCTTAAGCCATCAGAAATTGGGCATCAGCTGCATAACGTAAAAGCATTTTTTTATTATTAAAAAACAAACACGTCAATGCTATTTTTGAGGCATGATAGTGTGTTTTGGTATCTCAGCTCAACAATATTTTTGAAAAATTTTAAAATTAATTTTTTAATTTTAAATTATTTTAGTGGGTTAATGTTAAAAATAAATTTTTAAAAATAAAAACTATTATTTTAAAATATTTTCAACTATAAATTAATTTGAAAAATAACATCTACTATCCCGAAATCTCCATAGAAAATTCGCATCCTCATCCATGTTTCATTAACAGGACTATTCGAAGTGTTATTTTTTCCACTTCTTCAAACACGATGAGAAAATAAATAATCATTTAATAATCTGTTCATTGACAGTAATTTCAAAGTTTAATTAAACTGTCTTGTATAACAAAATTGTGAGTGCTCGTTGCAAGATGTTATAAGTTTATTTGCATGTCTCTTCCAAAAAAAAAAAGAAAAAAAAAACTATCTATGTACATTAAGTTTACAGCATATGTCCACTGCATTACAATCTCTTTGACATTTGAGGTCTAATCATAGCAAATCTCGCCTAAAACCACATGTTACTATTGCAAAAATGGATTTATATACTAAAAATAAAAAATCAAAAAAAGAATTGGGAATTAATAAGCCTGGCTTACCTTGTAAATTCTCAGAAGCAGGTCTTCAAAAATTATACTAATTTAATAAGGTAGCATTAAGCAAACTATCATTAACAGAAGGAATGATAAATATGATTAGTTTTCTGTGGTGGATTAGGTTAACGAGAGACGTGGCGGCTCAAAAAAGTATCATGAAGCTGTTTGTACCGGGAATTTGCATTTACTAGCTAGACCCGCGCTCCGACGCGTATAACATTTTTTATTAGAAAAAAAGAAAAAGAAAAACTTGCAGACTTTTTTTTTTATGATATAACTAAAAAAAAGGTGAGATATATAGAAATTAAGATATTTAATTTTATGATATGGGATATTTATGATATAACTAAAAAAATGGGATATTTATATACTTTTATTTAATGATTTTATTTATTAAAATTAAATTTTTATTTAATTAAATAATAATAATAATAAATATACATATTAAATTTATTATATAAAATCAAAGATAAAAAATATTTTACAAGTTTGTACTTATTAGAGTTACCATAAAAAAAAATAATTGTTTACTTTTAAAAATAAAGTTCATTTACATAAAATATAAAAAAAATATAGATGAATTAAATACTCTCTTTAAAAATTAAATGCATAAAAATAACTATAAATTAATTGCTATACAAAAAATAATAAATAAAAAATATAGTATGGGTTATGAAAGTGTCAAGTATTTGTTGTATCAAGTGTTATATAATATTAATATAAATTAACCATTTAACAAGTAAAGTATTAAAGAATAAACAAGATAATAACTACAAAACATGTTAGTATCAAATATTAAAGTCCATGTTAAGTTTACATTATACTTATTCTTACACCATTAATGTAACCTTTTCACCTTGACATAATAAACTTAGCTAAATATAATAAAAGAAAGAAACATAAATAAACAAGATAAGAACATAAATAAGATAAAAGTTAACTAAGTAAAGGAAAAAAATTAAACGCATAAACAAGATATTATTAAAAATAAAACTTAAGCATTACAAAAATACAATGAGAGAAAGCAAGAACATGATCTTGATCTGGAAACTAAGATGCTTAAATGCATGACATGCCTTCTTTTATAGGCCAAAATTAAAAACTATTGATTTGATGACTAATTGACAAGTGGGTGATCAACTCTTGACTTGGTGACAATTTTTATCTTCTTTTATCTGTCCAAAACGTCATTAATAATGTTAAAATTTGAACCAGACCTCCATATAAAAGTTTTAGAAAATTATATCAACTTTCCAAAAAAAAATGGAGGTCATTTGGACTTCTAAAACTCTAGATATGGGCTAAATACTAAACAGTGTCTGACCTGGAGAATAGATATAGACTTCTTCGTTGTTGCTACAATTTAAACTTAAAAACGACCTTTTTAAAATCAGACCTCCATATGAAAGTTATAGGCCTATGTCTTACCTACCTTTCTATCCATATAAATTGGACCTAAATCTGAGATATATAGCTCCAGATATGACCCATTTACCGAACAGTGTTCCGGTTTGGATTGCACCGACATCTCTTTTCTAAGTTTGGCTATCTCTTTATCCTTGCAATTCTGGTACTTAAACTCATCAATCAATCCTTTCATTTATGTGATAGGCCTGCATTTAAAATGAACATTTACCATAAATTAAAGGTATCTTATATTATTAGATATATTATTATAAAACATGCTTTAGTTAAGGAGTTATTGATACTTCAAGTGCAAAATGATGATATAAAATCTTGATAAATATATACTTTTAATTACTAATCACCCCCCTACTTGACCACTATTTATGATCGGCTTGTTTTAACTCGCAAGTGCACGAGTGTGCGATGTAGCAATTAACTTAGTAAGATCGAGATCATATTCACAGAGAGTTAGATCTGAAAATTAAGCTAGGTAACAAAAAAAAACTCAAGAGAAATTAAATTAACAATAACTTGGTTGAAAATAATTGATGGATTTGTTTTCAAAGATGAAAAAGTGTAAATAGATTTTAAATGACAAGAAAAACTAAGTCTTGGTCCAAATCAATTTTAATGGTGATGTATTGGTGATTTCTTCAACATATATAAGATAACTCAACCTAATATCAACGATAGTGATATTAGATCGGAAGATATTACAATGAAGTTAAGAAAAATGAAGATTGATTATTGCTTAAGAATGAACAAGTACTTTCATATTAAGTAAGACATTGAATCAAGCAATCTCTATACCAAAACTAAAGTTTGTGCATAAAAATTCAAGATTATAACATTACCTAAATGATTTCTAAAATTTCTTTACAATAATAAATCATTCATGAAGAAAATAAGAAGATAAACATTAAGATTCATTCATATACTAAAGAACTCACCTTAATCACCATTATCCTTGATTTGGATCCAAGAAAGAGTTTAGCCAACCATGATTATATATAAGAACACTTCAATAAACATGAAAGAACTTGAATCCAACTGAAAAAATAAGTTTTACAAACAAAAGAACCGAAATCTATAAAGAAGAACACAATACAATTTCAGAAAAAATTCGGACACAAATCTGACTCTAACTTTGGACAGCAATTCGACCCTCTTAGAAGCTTTTTTTGGAGAAATCTATTAGAGACATATTTATAGGCAATTCTGTCACCTTTCCAGATCATTAAAGAACAGCTCATTTGGACACCTGAGTCAAAAGTTATGGGCAAAACACCGAAAGGTGTTCTGAAAAATCAAATCAAGACAGCTTTACAACTACTTTGGTGCACGTTTTTCTTCCTCATTTATGAGGTGTCTCCTTCTTCTTTTTGACCCAAAATAATGTTAAAATATCCCCTCCAGCTTTCCATCCATGTGCTTGCCTTCTTGGATCAATGGATTACCCAAAATAAATCAATTGTTATTTGTTGTGTGGACATGTAAGATCATGGATTGTGTTTGGGTTGATTTGAAGGTTGATTTGGGGTTGATTTAGGGCTGATTTGGGGCTGATTTTTGGGCTGAATTTGAGCATCAAATAAGTATACAAATGTACTTATTATTTGGGCTAAGATTGACATTGAAACCTTGAGTGTTTAATGGTTGAAGTTTGCACACAACATAAGGCAAGTTTGGGCTTGAAATAAATCATATGATATTCTTTTCTAGAATTGGAATATAATTGATTTTTGGGACAAATTTGGAGCACTTATTTGAACCAAGATTTGCTTCAATCTTCAACTAAATGTCTCTTCAATTCTTTGTTTTGAATTCCAACGTTGAATTTTCTGAATTAATTCATTTAAGCTCCAAAAACCTATCGAAACATTAAAACAAACTTCATTACTAAAAAGCACATCAATTATTATAAAAAAAAACTAAATAAAAACAATAAATACATATATAAAATAAGAGACTTAATGACACTTTTGATGCATAATCACCCCCCAACTAGCTTATTACTAGTCCCTAGTAATCAAAGCGTTAAAATAGAAAAATAATTTACAAATTCCATAAAGTGATATGTAGATAGTGCAATGTTTGATTCCCTTAATCTTTTCTTCTCAACTCATGTAACAAGCGTTCGACCAATAACTCCCAAGTTAGTTGACTTTAGGGTATTAGATGTTAAAACACCCTTTCGAGCTTAATTATTTATGTTAGGGAGGCTACAAAACCAAATTTATCTATGTTTTTATTATCATCATTTTATTTTATTTTATTTTATTTTATTTTTTATAATTTATATACTATCTCTTTTCCTTAATTGATACCTTTAATAAAAGAATATAAATAATGTAATAATCCAATGTGCAACCCACGATCATATGTTAAAGTGTATGTGTGTAAAAATAAATGTTTAAGAATACTTGTTAAATGATTATATAAGCATAATTAATTGATAACAATTTGAGAGTTTGTAAACCTGAAAATTTCAAAAAGTATTCTGATAGATCTTGTTATGAATATTGCAAATAACCATTCAAAAATGTTAACCAAGATATGTCTCAAGAGTCAATAAAATTCCTCCTTAGTCTGTCATTTTAGTAACAACAGTTTGTAAATGGTTAATGAAAAAGAAAACACAGTTAGTTTTTTTTTTAATATCAACTACTACCCTCTCCCCTTAATCATAACAAGACATTGTCCTTAATGTTTTAAGGTACAAAGCTAGAGTGTAGAAGACATTACTTGAAACACCGGACACTAACAAACCTGAGACACACTTAAACAAATATAAGAAATAATAAAATAAAATACTATGCTATTAATAAAACTAAAAGACATAAATTTTTACATACTAAGACTCAAATCATAGTTGTGATTATGGCTTATATCTTCCCTTGGTTTTACACCCAAGAATGACTTAAATGCCCTCTACGGGTCGGGGATAAGCTTCCCATCCAGTTTTCTTAAAAACTAACAAATAGGGTCTTTTTTAGTTAGATTCCCAAAACCAAGCTGATCATGTTTTTTTTAATAAAAATGAGGCCATAAATTATGAATTGCACAATGCACATCTCCACCAGGATGGGTCTCAAGAGTTAATAAAAGATTATCTAAAGACTCCTTGCTTGGGCCATCCTTAGTGAATTGTATTTTATCTTCACGGTTTATAGATATCATTCCTAAAGAACGACATGTTGCATTACAAGTCTATCTAGCACATCTGTGATAGATTTTCATTCATTTTGCATGATGTTTTTTTGCTAAAGTTCTTTTACCTGTCCCAGGTATGTATAAAATAAAAAAATTAGAAGACTCACCTGATAATCAGACCTTTGCTTCAATTAGCCAATGAATCTCTTCAGGAATTCCATAGTTCATTAACAATCTTAATCTTGCACTCCTAACTTAGTAAATTTTTATAATCACATTTTAAGGCAAAATAGGAAAGTACTTTTTTAATTTTTCAAGAGTGGTGTCTATTTTTTAAGATAAGAAGTGGAAAAGAGATGCAAAGAAAAAAAAAAGAAACAAAGAATTGAACAAATATATACACAGATATTAGTTATCATGGAAAACTGAAAAAACCATCTTGAGAGTAATGGAGTACTGTTATCCGCTATTTAACCATGGTGAGAGAGACTAGCAAACCAAGAGTCACAGAAATAAAAATAAAAACATAAAAACAATGTGAGAAAAATAAAATAATTAACCTTTATTTACAGGATCATTCAAACCAATGGATTCATTTTCACTACGAAAATTATCAAAGTAAGCTTTCAAACAATGTCCATTTACCTTAAAGGCATTATCATTCTTTGGATTTTCAATATCAAAGGTCCCATAAAGATACACATATTTCTCAATAAATAGATTGCTCCATCTTGATCTGAGCTCTCTAGGGAATAATTAGAGTCGAGAATTATAAAGCAAAACTGTTTGACCAACATCAAATGTTTTTCTCAAGATTCTTTTATCATGAAAGTCTTTGATT
>NW_011499893.1:50865-52957 GCF_000495115.2 Populus euphratica
TTATACGGTGGATCCGTTAATTAACCAACATTAAGAAAAGATAAAAATTCAGAATATAAATTGTAGTTTTGTTTCAAGGATCAGTTCTAATTTTCGTTGGTGGATGTGTGTTTGCAACCAAGGTTTGTTTTCTTGATAAATTTCGATTTCAATTGATTTTGTTTGTTAGTTTAATTTCTTCCATAGTTTAGATCATCACAAATCAAAACCCCCCAATTGCATAACGTATAGCATAAAAATCTGAACTAAATCTTCCTTGTGGGATCGACCCCTTGCTTGCTCTATACTATCTTGTGTGTTGTGTTTTAAGCTAGGGTAATTAATTTGTGCGACCACGACATCGCAACACATTGTAAGATTTTAGCAATTGTTTTTTACGAGAAATGACTCCCACATGTCCTAGAATGACAAAACTTAATGACACTACTTACCCCATTGTTAGGAATGCATCTTTGATATATTTGATCAAGAATATATTTAAATAAGTAAGGGTCATCCCACTAAAAGTTCTTCACTTCGTTCAAAAACTTATTTTTGTCTTTAGTACTCCAGAATGACAAAACTTAATAACACTACTTACCTCATTGTTAGGAATGCATCTTTGATATATTTGATTAGGATAATATTTGAATAAGTAAGGGTCATCCCAATAAAAGTTCTTTATTTTGTTCAAAAACTTACTTTCATCTTCGGTACTTCAATGAGCTAGCAAATCTTCTAAAGAAAGAAAATTGAAAAAATTAGCAAACCAAAGCATTGATCTAAGAGAAAGTAAGGATTTGTGAGGAAAGTAATCATCGATTGGTGTGATGTCAGATGTTGAATCTATTGTCACTCTTGACAAAAGATGTTCATCAACTATTTTAGTGTATTTTTCATTCATGATTTCTTCCTGAGAATAAATTATTTGCAAATCTTCAGATTCATCCAACTTATTTTTACTTAAAATAGATTTAAGTTGATAATAAACTAATTTTTTAATATGATTTACTTATTGTAAATCATTATCATTTGCAGATTGCTTGCAAATGTTGAAAATATTCATCTCCAATGTCATGTTCCTAAATGATAACTTCATCAGTCCATTCCTATAATTAATCAACGCGTTAGAAGTTGCAAAAAATGAACGTCCAAAAATAATAGAAAATAAATTACATGCTTCAACAGGTTGTATATCCAAGACAATTAAATCTATAGGATATATGAATTTATCAACTTGTACTAACACATCTTCAAGTATTCATCTAGGCACTTTTATATAACTATCGGCAAGTAAAAGAGTTACAGAAATTGGTTTTAACTCACCTGGTTAAGATTATGAAAAACTCAATATAGAAGTAAATTCATAGTAGCTCTAAGATCAAGTAAGGCTCTTTCAATTTTTTGTTCTCCAATAAAGCTGGAAATTGTATAATAACCAGAGTCTTTATATTTTAAAGCATTGTTATTTTGAAGAATGACACTTATTTGTTCGACTAAAAAGAATTTCTTTTTCACATTCAATTTTCTCTTCACAATGTATAGATCTTTCAAAAATTAGCATAAGAAGGAACTTGTTTAATAGCATCTAACAAAGGTATATTAATTCTTACCTGTTTGAAAGTTTCAAAGATTTTAGAGTTGTGATTGACTTTTCTTTATTTGGTCATGGTATGAGGAAATATAAGTGCTGATGGGGAGTCAGTTTTTTCTTTGTAAATTTCAGATTCAACCCTTTCCTTACCCTTAAAGAGTGACTCATCATCTTTCTTACAAGGTTCAAGAGTGAGTTTTTCAATAACCTTACCACAACGAAGAGTAATGACTGATTTAACTTGATCTAAGTGTTGGCTTTTGGAACTACTTGCATTTGCATTGTATTTCCCCTTGAGATTTTGTTGTGGTTGAGATGAAACATGCCTTTCTCTTAGAAACTGAGAGCAGATGTCAATTTTGCAAGAGTATCTTTAAAATCTATCATCTTTTAAGTAAGTTGAGTGTTGATTGTCTTTTACTTCTCAATGAATGCGTGCAATGTTTCCTCAAGATTTCTTCTAGGAGGTGGAGCATAAGGAGGTGCATATCCATGATAATTTTGGAAATTATGGTGTGC
>NW_011499893.1:53236-68351 GCF_000495115.2 Populus euphratica
AAAAAATACAAAGAGAGAAAGCAAGAGCATGATCTTGATCTGAAAACCAAAATGCCTAAATGCATGAAAAATACCTCCTTTTATAGGCCAAAATTGAGAACTATTGATTTGATGACTAATTGATGAGTGGATGACCAACTCTTGACTTGGTGACAATCCTTATCTTCTTTTGTCTGCCCTAAACATCATTGATAATGTCAGAATTTAAATCAAACCTCCATATAAAAAGTTGTAGAAAATTGTCTTAGCTTTTTAAAAAAAAAATAGAGGTCATTTGTATTTTTAGAACTCTAAATATGGGCTGAATACTGAATAGTATGTGGGATGCAGGACAGATTTGAACTTCTTCATTATTGCAACAATTTGAATTTGAAAATTGCCTTTCTAAAACCAAACCTTATATAAAAGTTGTAGGCCTATGTCTTACCTTTTCATCTATATAAAGTAGATCTAAATCCAAGATATACAGCTCTAGATATGACCCAATTACTGAACATTGTTCTAGTTTGGACTACACCAACATCTCTTTACTAAGTTTGACCATCTCTTTGTCCTTATTTTTTTTTAGATATTTTTTCTATTTTCACATTTTAGTAAAGAGATGGCGAAACTTAGAAAATAGATGCTGATGTTGTCCAAACTAGAATACTATTCGGTAATTGGATCATATCTAGAGTTGTAGATCTCAGATTTAGGTCTACTTTATAGGAATCAAAAGTTAAGACATAGATCTACAACTTTCATGTGGAAGTTTGGTTTTAAAAAGGCATTTTGCAAATCCAAAATGTAGAAAAAACAAAGAAGTTTGAATCTGTCCTACAGCCCAGACACTGTTTAGTGTTCAGCCCATATCTTGAGTTCTAGAAGTCCAAATGACCTCAATTTTTTTTTTTCTGGAAAGCTGAGACAATTTTCTAGAATTTTCATGGTAAAGTTGGTTCAAATTATGACGTTATCAATAATGTTTTATTCAGACAAGAAGATAAGGATTGTCACCAAGTCATGATATGACCACCCAATCATCAATTATTTATCAAATCAATAGTTTTAAATTTTGGCCTATAAAAGAAGGCATTTACCATGTATTTAGACATCTTGATTTTCAGATCAAGATCATGCTCTCTTTTTTTCCCTCTTTGTATTGCTTAAGTTTTGTTTTCATTAATATCAAGTTTATGCCTTTCATTTCCTTTTCTTTACTTAGTTAATTTTTATCTTATTTATAATCTTATTTTATTTATTTATGTTTGTTTCTTTCATTATGCTCATCTAAGTTTATTAGGTCAAGGTGAAAAGGTTACACTAATGGTGTAAGAATAAGTATAGTGTAAACTTAATATGGACTTTAATGTTTGATACTAACATGTTTTATATTTGTTATCTTGTTCACTCTTTAATACTTTGCTTGTTAAATGACTAATCTAGATTTATGTTGTATAATACTTGCTACAAAAAATGTTTGTCACTTTCATAGCACAAATCATATGGTATAACAAATACATGTGCTATAAAAGGAACTTGATTTGTTGTTAACATAAGTTATAAGCATGAATACCTGACAATATTTATAAGTATTAGTATTATTCGAATAAGATAACTAATGTAATCATGTTAATAATTTATAATTTGATTGGAACCTTCTTTGTGTGTGGTTTCCATCTAAGTAATAAGAGTTTATACTATACTTTTTTGAAATACCATTAGTGGATCCTCTAACCTTGACATTTGTTGTTATCATTATTTAATCTTTACGTTAATCTTTCATCTCTAAGTTCCTATTAACTTTTTCTTCTTTATGATTATTATTACTAGTATTACTACTATTAGTATTAGTATTATTATTATTACTATTACTATTATTATTATTATTACTACAACTACTAGTATTATTACTATTAGTATTACTGTTACTATTAGTGTTCTTGTTGTTGTATCGTTGCTATTTATAATTTATATAATTAACCTCTTTGTAGTTCGATCTCTGTCTTATCAAGTTATTTATTATTTTGACACTCCTGCATTTGAGAGAAGATATCAATCTTTTGATCTTATCAATAATACTTACATGTTCATTCATTTGTGGTAGGAAAAAAATATTCGATCCACAACAACATAAGTCGAATAGAAGCGTTGACATTTTTTTTAATTAATCAAAACAAATAGTTCTTGGATTATTTAATTAAATGCATGTATAGACCTTTTGATTTATTATTATGATTTTTTTAATAAAAAAACACATTGTAAGAACCTGTATATTTATTTTTTTTGTTATAAAAAATTATTCAATTCACAAAAAAAATATGTTGAAACAGCTAGTGAAAAGCTAAAAAGCTTTTATTTTATTATATGTATGCATCATTATTTTTATTAAAAATTATATTTTTTTACTCAATATAAAAAAAACATATTAATAACATTTACACATTTATTCTATTGTGTTAGGAAAAAAAAATTTAACCCCCAAGGATGATATGTCAAATAAAAGCATTAATATTTTTTTATTTATTAACATAAATAGTTCTTAGATTATTCAATTAAATATATGTATAGACTTTTTAATTTGTAATTATAATTTTCTTTTTATAAAGAGAAACATGTAGTGAAAACCTACTACATATTTATTTTTAGTTATAAAAAATTTATTCAAATAACAACAAAACACGATAAAATACCTAGGCTATGTTTGTTTCCTAAAAAATTATTTGTGAAAAATTACTTTCTAGACTTTCCTGTGTTTATTTGCTATTAGGAAAGTTGGTCAATGGAAACTTTGAAAAACACTTTCCAATCAAAATAAAATTTAGCTTGGTTTCTAGGAAAGTGTTTTCCTGAAAAATTTGGGTAAAAAATACCTTTTAGAAATTGTGAAAAATTTAAAAATATCATATTATTTGATGATTATATCAAATTTGGTCCTCAAACTTTTGATTGCTATATACATATTTTGTTTTGAATATTTATTTTTTTAATTTTATCTCTTAAAATTTAATTTTTGTATTAACTTTGGTTCTTATTTTTATAATTTTTTTTTCTTATTATTTTTTTATTGAAATATTTTATCTATCAAATTTGATTCTCATTCTTTTGATTGTTACTTATTTTATTTGAAATAATTTATAAAATGTTAATTATTATTATTTTAATTTTTAATTTTTTTTTTACTTTTTAGATTTGATCTCTATTATTTTGATTATTATTTATTTTATTTGAGATAATTTATGACATTTTATTTTTTTTATTTTTATTCTTATTCAACTTTTTAATTTGTAAGATTTGTTCCTCGCTACTTTAATAAACTTGAAAAAAATAAAATATTAATAAACTATTTTTCAGCTTATTTTTTATAATAAAACTAAATATTAAAAAATATTTTTCAAATTTATTTTTTATTATATTATCAAATATTAAAAAATATTTTATTTAAAAATAAAACTTTCTAGCAACTAATCAAAACTCATGAAAAGATCGAAAATTTAATGGAAGATACTGTTGCATAATTATTTTCCGACTACTGGAAGATGATGTGAAAACGCACTTTCTTCAGACTTTTTACGGGCCATCTTTTTGTAAGGATCCCTCTCTTTTCACTAACCCTTTGTTTCTATTATATGCTAATGTTTCAAGTCTTTTTCCAATAGCGATCAAAACTACCTTTACCTAAACCCACTGAAGGAAGTTCTATCCGTCGTGGCCACTAAACAAAGCACTGCAAATAAGTTGTATTCGTAAACATTTTCAGCACTAATTAAACATTTATTTCAATTAATTTTGAACTACATATGGTATCTAAATTAATTTTGAACTACATAAATCATATGGTATCTTAATAATGTGTTTTGCAACTAATACTGTGCGAGAGACTTAGGACAGAATACAAACGTGATTGAGCAATATACCATAGAAAAACTAAGAGATGATGTTTTACTTGTTGATGAAGTTTTAAAATCTAATATACTCAAAAATAAAGTTTTTCATCGTTTGGATAATAGGTAATTATATACTTATATCAATATTTTTTTTTAGAGCTTAAAAAAAAAAGGTTATAAAAGGCTTAATACATACAAAACAGTTCTTTTTAATGAGGTTTAGAAACCTGTATATGGTAAAGTTATAATTTTGAAGGATTATAATAAATGAGAGAATAAATTTAAAATTCCAAGAACAATAATTTTTATTCTTATTTCAATATGATAAATTCTCTTCAATTTTAAAAGTATTAATACTTAGAAAAGAGAAATTATGAATCCTTTACCTGGTAGTTAATGAATATTTATAATATATAAACCTTGTTGTTTTAATAGAATGGAAAGCCTAGAGAGTCATTTTCTCTTGATGGCATTAATATGAGATAAACATATTTTATATAGTATTAATGAGGGATAAATATTTCTTACACAAAATTAATTAGATGAAAATATGGTGGCCATTGAGAGATTTTTTATACATATATTGATATTGAGAAACAAATATCTCTAACATTAACATTTTATGTTAAAATTCCTAAAAAAATCCAAACGAAGCCTTATAACCCCAACATAGGTCTATAATGATCTCTAAACCAATTGAGTGCGGCGCGCAGCCAAGCCCAAGGGTGTTGAGTTTAGTAGTTCACCAGACCCCTACTATCTTGGAGTCAGCACAATGCCAAGTTTGTGAGTGTTAGGTCTGGAAGCTCACCAAACCTATATTCGTTTAGGCTCTATACATGATTGATCCTAGGCATATGAGGTTTGACAGCTTGTCAGACTCATGTCTGTTTGGAATTAGCACGTAAGTAAATCTAAGGAAGTTGGGCCTAGAAATGAGTCTCACCCACCTTTTAATAGATTATCAACTTGCTTTTGAACATTTTAAAAAAGGACTTAGACTTTTTCATAAATTTTCAAAAATATTGATCCATCAGACGCCCCCCAAGTCTTTATGCATTACATGCAAAAAGACTTTAAAAGACCTTATGGAAATTAATTGATTAGATTTATCTTGTCTTCTCTATAAATGTGATGCCTCCTCGTATTAATTGTAATTGTTGTTAGGGGCAGTCACAAATCTCTTTGAATAGACCACTCGACAATGTGCAATCAAAGTAGTAGCAGTTGCCTATTTAGTATTATTGGGTGGAACCACATGTCCTTCATTCATTAGTGGAAATGGGAGGTAATGGCCTACATGTCTTCCTTCGGATCGACAAAAGCATCTTAGTTATGCAAGTTTATTTTCATGGAGATATAAACCTGAGGAATTTAGGTATTCAAAACTTTTTTAAATAAAAGAGAGCCTCACACTTGATTGGTTCTATAGGAAGCTTCTTAGATGTGCTTAAAGGTTGATTGTTTTTTGATCTTTTGTTTACTAAGCTCCAGCGAGCTTAAGTATTCCGGTATGAAATGATGATTTTGATAATTGTTATCCATCCCATAGTAATAAGAAGGAGCATGCATTAAAAACCCATTTTGTGTAGGGGTTTCATGATGATAAGAGCAATCCCTCATAGAACTTGATGAATTTTGAGGCAAGATACTTTCTCATATTATTTTTCCCCGACTCCTCAAAGTATCATAATTACCTACAGACACTGGGAATGTCATATCGTGGTGGCATTGTGACCTTTAATGTTATTAAGGGTATCAAGACTTGCTAGGGTAATAAAGCTTGATTCTAACCCTAAGTAGCAAACATTGTTTGAGTTAAGAAACACTTTTATGTTATTAAGGGTATCAAGACTTTCTCTTCTTCAGAAATCATTAAGCGAATAATTATTGTAGAAGGCCTAACAACTACAAAACAATTATTCTTTTATGGGGATTTAGGATCTTTAGATCAATAACTTTTAAGGAATTGCCATAAATGAAAGAATATAACTTTTAAGAACAATAGTGTTTATTTTTGTTTTGGTATGACAAATGCTCTAAGATTTTAAAAGTATTAATACTTAAAGAACAAAAATTATGAACCCTTTACCTAAGTGGTTCAGAGGCTATATATAATTTCTAAACCTTGTTGTTTTGATGTATTAGAAGGGTTGAAAGAGTTATTTCCTTCTAAAGGCATTAATGAGGGATAAAGTACAACATTAATGAGGGTTAAATATCCCTTATATAATATTAATAAGATGAAAATATAATAGGTCATTGAGAGATTTTATATACACTTATAAGTATAGATAAATGAGTATCCTTAGCATTAATATTTTATGTTAAAAGTCCTAACAATAAACAAAATGAGATTTATAATCCAAACATGAGCCTATAATGATCTCAAAACCAATTAGGCCAGACACACATCCAAGCCCAAGGATGCTGGGTTTGGTAGTTTGGTAGACCATATCCATTTGGGCTTTTCGAGCCCATGGACAATAGGTAACCTAAGGGTGTTGTGTTTGGTAGTTTGGTAGAGCATATCCATTTGGGCTTTTCAAGCCCATGGACAATAGGTAACCTAAGGGAATTAGATCTTACAACTTATTAGACCATTGTTTGCCTAGGTTCAGCACGTAGCTGAACCTAGAGGAATTAAGTCTTATAGCTCGTCAGATCCCTATCCACCTCGACTCAGCATATAATTAAATCTAATAAAATTGGGTCTAACCCACGTCTGCCTAGGCTCAATACGTAACTGAACCAATAAATATTCGGTCTTATAGCTTATTAGACCTATATCCATCTAGGCTTAACACGTAATTGAACCTAAGAGCGATGAGTACGACAACTTGTCAAATCTATGTTCAAATGGCTCAGCACGTGGCTCAACTCAAAGGTATTATAGGTCTAGCAGCTTGTTAGAACCATGTCCATTTAGACTTAATGTGTAACTAAACTTAGGGGTGTTGGGTTCAATAACTCTCTAGACTTATGTTTGTAGCTCGCTAAACCAATATCTGTTTGGGATTAATACACAACCAAACTAATAGATATTAGGTTTAGTAACTTGCAAGACTCATATTTATTTGAGCTTAATATGTAACTAAACTCAAAAAAGTTAGGTTGGATAGGAGTCTCTCTCACCTGTCAATAAATAATCACCCTTCACTTTGAACTTTTTAAACAAATACTTAGGTAATTTTACAAATCTCAAAAAATATTAATCCATCATTAACAAGAATAAATTTAAAGGGACGATGAGTACTAAACAACTTATAATATGAAACTATCAATTTAAGGTTAAAGTTAATTTTTGCTAATGGGTTATAACTCAACTAATATAATGTCCCTTTTAGAATTTTTTTTATAACAAAAAAAATATTAAACATTTTCTTTTTTATTGTGATCCTTAAGTTTAAAATTAACTTAAAGATACACAAAACTTTCCAAAGTCCTGAATTAATTGTTTGTAAATTATTAAATTTGTGACTTTTGATTAACCTTGGTAAATGGAAATATCTAAACGAAATGAGAGTGAGATTAATTGATACATGAACAATACAAATTGGAGAACAATTGCAAGACTTGTGTCAGTATAAGTAATAACCAAGGGATTGGTTTGATGATTACGAGAATATACTTCTTTTTTAATTACTAAGAATAACTCAATCTCATATCTTTAATACAAATATCACTAGCATACCTCATAAAAAAAAACAGTTTTCACTAATTTTCATTTTATATCCTATATATTTTGGAAATAGTTATTTTGATTCTGAAATAAAATGTTTTTAACAAATAAGTCCTCAATGAGAAACTTTTTCTTCTAGGGAAAAAAAATGTTAGTCCCTGTTAAAGTTTCTGTGTAATTACTACATGTCAGATTTTTTTTATTTACTTAACACATGTATTAGTAAGGTGTGTATGAAGTGGATACCCATCCTTGAAAGTTGTGACCGTGAAAATGTACTTTTATTACTCTTCCCATTTTTTATGAGTTTTATAGTCTTAATATGGATAGTCTGCCTTTGATCAGATTTGAAAGGCGAATTTTCTAGTCTTAATATGGATAATCTTAAAGGCGAATTTATTGGAAGGAAAAAAGAAGAAGCAATACTGATCTTTCTAAAAAACTCTTCTAGTAACATAAAAAGAGCTACTGTGTAAGGAACTGTTCAGATGCATTTTTCTCCTCAGCTGAGAGGATGTTCTGTTGCAGCATTTGAGATAACGTCTGGGTTTTGTCTTAGGCGGCTCACCATCTCACAGGCTGGGAGGTTGGTTAATTTTCATCTCTGTTATGTTTTCTCTTGGCTAGGGGATTTCAGCTGGGTTAGCCATAGCCCTCTCTCGGCTTCGGCTTGTTCTTCATGTTTGGGTAAATGGGTTTTGCATCCAGGGGCTCAGGTTGCAGCTGCTTTGGGTCTAGAGGCCCTTGTTTTGGCTCAGCCTTTGCCTTCTCACCTTTTCATATCCCAAGCTGGGTGATTGTTTTATTTACATTTCTGTAATGTGAGTTAGGACACTTAGCTTTCGGCTGGAGATGCCATGGTCATTTCTTGGCTTCGGCTGGGTCTCCATCTTCGAGAGAATGAGCTATGCATGCAGCGTCTCCTCTTGGGACCTGGAATGTCATTGTTTAGCCTGTGATTACATTTGTTTTTGCCCGGGCTGAGCTTCATTTTCACGGATTGAGAGTTTTTGAATTGAGATTTTTGAGCTACGTCTTCTATTGTTATTTTTGCGCCAGCTAGGGACAGTGGAAGTGGCTGTGTTCTGGGCTGTTACCAGCGTTGGCTCACAAGAATTAAGCATGCTCTTATGGCTCTTTCGCTTGGATTTTCTCCGGGAAATTGGGATGTTGGGTTGTGGATGTTGAGCCTCTTGTTGCATGGGCTGAGTGTGCAGGGGAGCCTTTTTTGGGAGCTTGTTTGTACCTCTGTTTCGGCTCAGTCTGGGCTCCGTTTTAAGCGTCTGTGGGTCTTGATTGAAAATTAAAAAGCATGTGGTGTGGTGTTATGATTGTTTTGCATTAAATGTTTTGCTCATGTTTTGCTAGGTACTGGGTCCTAAGTTGTTCTGCTGCTTTATTAGACATTTTGGGCGGAGTGTTGGCATTTGCTTTAGTATTTTATTTTTTTTCCTTTTCCTAATCCTGTTTGCTCACCTTTCTGCAATGTTGTGCATTATTTTTTTTTCAAAGAACTATTCATGTTTGGTTTGGTTTCTTTATTGGAATGAGTTTGGTTGGGAAAGCTTCGTTTGCTATCATGTCAAGCTCTCCTTTGCTAATTTCTAGTAGAGCCAGACATGCCACTGTTTTCCTTGGTTTTCCCATGCTTAAACGTCATTTAAAGTCTCCTGAAAGTGCAAGGGCTGTTGGTTGCCTTCAGCTATGGTTTGTTTTCAACAATTGCTCTTATTGGTGTGGGTTATTTCTTTCTCATATATTTTTTTTATCTCTCCTCTGCTATTTTTTCACTTTGTCTGATTTTTAAATACTTTATTTTTGTGGTTTTTGTTGCCTTTTATTTTGTAGTTTTTGTGGGTATCAAAACAGACCTAGCAGACCTAGCAGTTTTTAGAAGAAAACTTGGGTTTAACTTATAGAGATAACAAATAATTAATTTTAACAAATTAATATAATTTTTAAAAATAATATTAATACTAAATAATAAAAAAAAAAAACTTGATTTTGCTCTCCTTCCTTCTAGTAAACATCACTTCCTAGTTTAATTAGTTTTGAAATGAGATTCACTTCCCCAGCTACTAAATTAAATAGTACAATCTTCTTTTAAAGTATGAGTAGGATTTCGAGTCAGTTTATCAGTAAAGAAATTCTATAACCGAATGGAGAAAAGAGAACTAACTAACTATCAACCTTTAGATTTCTAGTCGACTATCAGTAAAGGAACCTTTTGGTTGGTTAGGTTAAGTAAAGCATTTAATTGTCACCGGGGTTTATTCGTGAAAGTCAGTTTTGAAAGTTAGACCTAGCATCTTTTGGAATAAAATTTGGGTCTGTGTTGTGATATCGCGGTCACATAAATTAATTACCATAACTTAAAAGACAATACACAAGATAGTATAAAACAAGCAAGAGGTTGATCCCATAAGAAAGATTTTATTCAGATTTTTATGCTATGCGTTATATAATTGGGGGGTTTTGACTTGTGATGATCTAAACTATGAAAAAAATTAAACTAGCAAACAAAATCAATTGAAACCGAAATTTATCAAGAAAACAAACTTTGGTCACAACCACACTTCCACCAACAAAAATTAAAACCGATCCTTAAAATGAAACTACAATTTATATTCTGAATTTTTATCTTTTTTTAATGTTGGTTAATTAACGGATCCATCGTATAACTAACCCTAACCAACAAACAATCACAATTTCCATATTAATGATTTAGTTCAATGGCAACCCTAAAAACTAGATATTTGAGTGTTCTCTCTAAGTTTAATAACATAGTTCCACCACAATTATCAAGCTTAGTTACTTCGCAAGTTTATATATCATAACTCTGATTTTAATATCAAACTTAGTAATAGATTGTTCACAATAATAACTTAGAGTCCACTCTCGCAATTATCAACAACAATCATAGAAAATATACATAGAAAAATAATTAGTACTTAAAAGTGCACTTTTATCAAGGTTTATATCATTATTTTGCACTTGAAGTATCAATAACTTCTTAATTAAAGCATGTTTTATAATAACATATCTAATAATATAAGATACCTTTAATTTATGGTAAATGTTCATTTTAAATACAAGCATATCACATAAATGAAAGGATTGATTGATGAATTTAAGAACTGAAATTGAAAGGACAAAGAGATAGAGTCAAACTTAGAAAAGAGATGCGGTGTAGTCCAAACTGGAACACTATTCGGTAATTGGGTCATATCTCGAGTTGTAAATCTCGGATTTAGATCTACTTTATATGGATGGAAAGGTAAGACATAGGCCTACAACTTTCATCGAAGCCCAAGATTTAAAAAGACTATTTTTAAGTCCAAATTATAGCAACAATAAAGAAGTGTGAATCTATCCTCCAGCCCATGCATTGTTCAGTGTTTGGCTCATATTTGAAGTTTTATAAGTCCATATGACCTCAATTATTTACCTTAGAAAGCTGAGACAATTTCCCACAACTTTCATGTATTCAAGTGGTTCCAATTTTGACGTTATCAATGACATATTGAGTAGACAAGAGAAGATAAAGATTGTCATCAAGTCAAAAGTTGGCCACCCACTCATCAATTAATTATCAAATCAATAATTCCCAATTTTAGTCTATAAAAGGAGGCATTTGCCATGCATTTAGGCATCTTGGTTTCTAGATCAAGATCGTGTTCTTACTTTCTCTCTTTATATTTTTTGTAATGTTTATGCTTTGCTTTCATTAATATCAAGTTCATGCCTTTCATTTCCTTTCATTTACTTAGTTAACTTTTATCTTATTTATGTTTTTATTCTGTTTATTTATTTTTATTTCTTTTATTATATTTAGTTAAGTTTATTATGTCAAGGTGAAAATGTTACACTAATGCTGTAATAATAAGTATAGTGTAAACTTAATATAGACTTTAATGTTTGATACTAACATGTTTTGTATTTGTTATCTTGTTCACTCTTTAATACTTTGCTTGTTAAATGACTAATCTAGATTTATGTTGTATAACACTTGGTACAACAAATACTTGGCACTCTCATAGCTCATACTGTATGGTATAACCGACACCTAAGCTAGAAAAGGAACTTGATTTGTTGTTAACATAAGTTATAATCATGAATGCTTGACGAGATTTACAAGTATTAGCATTAATCGAATAAGATAACTATTGTGATCATGTTAACAATTTATAATCTGATTGGAACCTCCTTTATGTGTGTTTTCCAATTGAATAATAGGAGTTTATACTATACTTGTTTGACATAGCATTAGTTGAACCTCTAACCTTGACATTTGTTATTATCATTATTTAATCCTTACATTAATATTCCATCTCAAAATTCTCGTCATCTTTTTTTTTTTATACTACTACTACTACAACAACTATTATTATTGTTATTGTTGTTGTTGTTGTTATTGTATTATTGTCATTTATAATTTATACAATTAACCTCCGTGTGGTTCGACCCCGGTTTTGGTAGGTTATTTATTACTTCGACACTCCTACACTTGGGACAAGACATCAATCTTTTGGTCGTGTCAAGTTTTTGGCGTCGTTACCGGAGAGGTAAGTTCTTGTATAAATTATAGTAATTATTTTATTTTCTCTTTTCACTTTTCTTGTATATAACTTTGTTTCTTTTCTCTTATTTCTTCTTCCTTTATTTTCTTCTTTCTTTTATTATATTCCTACACGTGCATGAAAGTCTGGTCATGTATATTAAGTGGTAGACTTTAGAGGGTATCCTCGTTATTTTTAGAAAATATGGCCGAAGAAGATAATCAATCACTTCATAATGAGAATAATAAGAATAACTATGTTAGAACACTTAGAGACCACATGAATCCTACAAGAACAAGTGCACCATCATGCATCATTTTTCCTCCTGATGCGTCTCATTTTAATTTTAAGCCAGACATTATTTAACTTTTACTTTCCTTTCAAGGTTTAGATATAGAAAATCCATACTTGTATTTAAGACAATTTGAGGAGGTCTGTAATACCTATAATAACTCAAATTATAGCATGAACACCATCAGATTAAAGTTTTTTTCTTTTTCATTAAAAGATAAAGCTAAAACATGGCTATAAAATTTGAGATCAAGATCCATTCGTGCATGGGACGAAATGCAATAATAGTTTTTAAAGAAATTTTTCCCATCTCATAGAACAAATTCTTTCAAAAGACAAATCACCACTTTCACTCAAAAACCAGGAGAAACATTTTACCAATGTTGGGATAGGTATTGAGACTTATTTAATACTTGCCCTCATCATGGTTTTGAAATATGGAGATTAGTTTTATATTTTTGTGAAGGGTTAACACCTAGAGATAGGCAAATGGTTGAATTGATGTGCAATGGAACTTTTAAAGAAAAAGACATTGATGAAGCAATGAAGTACTTAGACTTATTAGCTGAAAATGCTCAAAATTGGGACACTGCTGATACTTATGAGGCACCGAGTAAAACTCAACCTCATACATCTAGTGGAGGTATGTATAACCTTAGGGAAGATCATGACCTCCAAGCCAAGTTTGCATCTTTAGCTAGAAAAGTCAAGGCACTAGAATTGAAAAAGAGTGGTAAATTAAAATATGTTCAAAACATTGTGTGTCAAATATGTGAAACAAATGAATACCCAACCAATGACTGTCTAACCTTGCCTTCTTTTAAGGAATGTCTCCATGAACAAGCCCATGCTTTAAACAGTTTCCAAATGGCCAACCATAACCCATACTTGTAAACATATAACCCTGGTTGGAGAAATCACCCAAATTTCAGTTGGAAGAGTGATAATAACAATATACAAACTTCACAACCACCATTTCAAACACACCATAATTTTCAAAATTCTCATGGATATGCACCTCCTAATGCTCTACCTCCTAAAACAAATCTTGGGAAACATTGCATGCATTCATTAAAAAGTAAGAGACAATCAATACTCAACTTGCTCAAAACGTGACAAATTTTAAAGATACTTTTGCAAAATTGACATCTACTTTTAGTTTTCAAGAGAAAGGTAAGTTTCCATCTCAACCACAACAAAATCCCAAGGGGCAATACAATGCAAATGCAAGTAGTTCCAGAAGCCAACATATGGATCAAGTTAAATTAGTCACTACTCTTCACAATGGTAAGGTTATTGGAAAACCTACTCTTGAACCTTGTAAGAAAGATGATGAGCCAATCTTTGAGGGTAAAGAAGGGGTTGAATCTAAAAATTACAAAGAAAATATTGATTCCTTGCCAGCACTTTCATTTCCTAATGCCATGACCAAATAAAGAAAAGTCAATTAAAACTCTGAAATCTTTGAAACTTTCAAATAGGTAAGGATCAATATACCTTTGCTGGATGCTATTAAATAAGTTCCTTCTTATGTTAGATTTTTGAAAGATCTGTGTACTGTGAAGAGAAAATTGAATGTGAAAAAGAAAGCCTTTTTAACCGAACAAGTAAGTGCCATTCTGTATAATAATAATGCTTTGAAATATAAAGACCTTAGTTGTCATATAATTTCTTGCTTTATTGGAAAAAATAAAATTGAAAGAGCCTTACTTGATCTTAGAGCCAGTGTGAGTTTACTTCCATATTCAGTTTTTCAAAGTTTCAATCTAGGTGAGTTAAAACTAACTTATGTAACTCTTTTACTTGCCAATAGATCTGTAAAAGTGTCTAGAGGAATACTTGAAAAGGTGTTAGTACAAGTCGATAAATTCATTTATCCTGTGGATTTTATTGTTTTGAACACACAACCTGTTGAAGTATGTAATTCATTTCTTGTTATTTTAGGATATTTGTTTCTTGCAACTTCTAATGCATTGATTAATTATAGGAATGGATTGATGAAGCTATCATTTGAAAACATGACATTGAAGATGAATATTTTCAACATTTGCAAGTAACCTGGAAATGATAATGATTTACATGAAGTGGACTTTACTGAAAAATTTTTTCGGTAATAATCTCTTTCGAACTTAATGCCCATTAAGAAGGTAAGTTATTAGAAACTCTGAAAATGCACAAAAATGCATTAGGATGGACCATAACTGATATAAAAGAAATTAGTCCTTTGATTTGTACACACAGAATTTATTTGGAGGAAAATGCTAAACTCCTTAGAGAAATGCAATGAAGGCTCAATCCTAATATGAAAGAAGTAGTGAAAAATAAAGTCATTAAGCTTCTAGATAATGGAATCATTTATCCTATTTCTGACAACAAATGGGTAAGTCCTACCCAAGTTGTACCCAAGAAGTCTGGAGTCACTATGATAACAAATGAGAACAATGAGTTAATTCCTACTAGGACTGTTACTGGTTGGTGTATGTGCATTGACTATAGGAAACTTAATTCAAAGACTAGAAAAGATCATTTTTCTTTACCCTTCATAGATCAAATCCTAAAAAGAGTTGCAGGTCATGAATTTTATTGTTTCCTAAATGGCTATTCAGGTTACAACCAAATTGAAATTGCATTGGAAGATCAAGAGAAGACTAATTTCACATGTCTATTTGGTACTTTTGCTTATCAAAGGATGCCTTTTAGATTATGTTATGCACCAA